>NC_086321.1:241157209-241457209 GCF_036172605.1 Pelobates fuscus | reverse complement strand
GGGAATCACAGCACCACGACCACGACGGCCCCTGAGGGGTGGCCTGCCTCTGCCTGTCATTATTTTTTTTTTGGATTAGTGGTACTATGCGTGCAAGCTACTGTGACAACAGATATGAGTGGCACTGTGCACTGGCAGAAGTTGGCAGAGTAGACGCTGTAGGCCCGACACACACACTTGCAGACAACTAACTGCTATTCAATCTATTACAGTCAAATTTTTTTTTTTTTAAATGCAAGCTATACCCTCAGTGCAACTAGCCATGATATACGCACGTTCAGCCTAGCATGCTCAACTATAACACACTTCTGTCTAAAAAAAAAAAAGAATGCAGCTTCCGAATGAATCTAAAATGGATGCTGTCCAGGAGGTGGTAGGGTCTGGGAGGGAGGGTCTGCTGCTGATTGGCTGGAATGTGTCTCCTGACTGTGAGGTACAGGGTCAAAGTTTACTCAATGATGACGAATAGGGGCGGACCGAACATTGCATATGTTCGCCATCCGTGGCGAACGCGAACAAGCTATGTTCGCCAGGAACTATTCGCCAGCGAACTATTCGGGACATCTCTACCCACCTATAATGCGGACGCGTGTTACTGGTTTCTGCTGTTCCCAGAAGAGAGGGTCTCTCCGAGTGACTGCCTGAGTTCCCCCCAGCCATGTGTGGCAAGGAGACAACCAAGCTTCTCTAATGGTGATGTATACTTAAGCTGATATATCTAGATACTAAGCTGTTTGAAGTAAATGCATGCAACTACTTAAATGAGAGTAAAACTTACTTTGCTTAGATCCCTTTGTGGATAATAAAGTGTAGTGTGAATTCTTATATTCAACATGGTCTCTGTGTGATTTCTCTTTCCTATAACTCAATGTACTCTATCCGAACTGGGTTGTGTGCTCGCCAATATCACTATAAACCTTATTAGGTAATGATTAGTGTTGTCGCGAACCCGAAATTTTCAGTTCGCGAACGGCGAACGCGAACTTCCGCAAATGTTCGCGAACCGGCGAACCGCCATTGACTTCAATGTGCAGGCGAATTTTAAAACCAACAGGGACTCTTTCTGGCCACAATAGTGATGGAAAAGTTGTTTCAAGGGGACTAACACCTGGATTGTGGCATGCCGGAGGGGGATCCATGGCAAAACTCCCATGGAAAATTACACAGTTGATGCAGAGTTTGCTTTTAATCCATAAAGGGCAGAAATCACCTAACATTGACACCTGTCCTCAAAGCCCCTGATACACACTGACACAGAGCAGAATAGAGACTGTTCCCCTTCCTCAGAGACCATGATACACACTGACACAGAGCAGAATAGAGACTGTTACCCCTACATAGGGTCACTTGGCAGATATGGCGGGGTCGTGGGAGGGGGAGGATGACTTTAACCTCTTCCCCTGTTAGATTCCCATTGTGCTGTGACATCACCCTTATACGCTGTGTAAAGCATACTATTTAATTTGATCAGCATGGCCACTTGAGTTTTTATAGTTTTCACGCTGCTTGTAGTTTATATATGGTTCACAAAAATCAAACAAACGATAAAGTAAACCTGTAAGGATTCAGAATATTCTTTCAAACCCTTACACATTGTGTGTACGTATTTTTTGTCTTAAGTTTGTGGCTTTAAAGAGGTTCACGTTGTTTCTATGATGTGCATAACATGTTCTTGTAAATGTTTGTTAAATTTTTCCTGGAATTGTAATTTTTCAATCTGAATAAAGATAGTCAAATCCCTGATACACACTGACACAGAGCAGAATAGGGACTGTTCCCCGTCCACAGAGACCATGATACACACTGACACAGAGCAGAATAGGGACTGTTCCCCCTACATAGGGTCACTTGGCAGATATGGATTGACACCTGTCCTCAAAACCCCTGATACACACTGACACAGAGCAGAATAGAGACTGTTCCCTGTCCACAGAGACCATGATACACACTGACACAGAGCAGAATAGAGACTGTTCCCCCTACATAGGGTCACTTGGCAGGTATGGATTGACACCTGTCCTCAAAGCCCCTGATACACACTGACACAGAGCAGAATAGAGACTGTTCCCTGTCCACAGAGTCCATGATACACACTAACACAGAGCAGAATAGAGACTGTTCCCCGTCCACAGAGACCATGATACACACTGACACAGAGCAGAATAGAGACTCCTATCAGTGGACGTGTAAATGGCAGAGATTTTTAATTGTTGAATCACCTCCCCTTTTTAGTCCAAGGTGGGAAGATGCTTAGACCACTGGTATATTGGTGCCATCTTGGAGGATTTTTTTTTGGTTTGGTTTTTGAAGCCACAGTGCTGCACCAGTGGGCCTAAAAATTAGGCATGTGCACATGCCTGAAAAATTTGGTATTGTTGCAGCCGCTGCTGTAGCAGCGGCCAGAAAAAATTATGTTTGTTTCACAGGCAGAAAGTGCCCTAAAACATGGCGGCTTGAACCCTAGTTGGTGGCGGATAAGTCACGCAAGTCAAACATCATTCAGAGCTAAAATTCAGCAGCGTGTATCTTAATAAAGGTGAGGTAATCTAGACTTTTCTTCTCAGTGACAATACCTCCTGCTGCACTGAAGGTCCTTTCTGACAGGACACTTGAAGCGGGGCAGGCCAGAAGTTCTATCGCAAATTGGGATAGCTCAGGCCACAGGTCAAGCCTGCACACCCAGTAGTCAAGGGGTTCATCGCTCCTCAGAGTGTCGATATCTGCAGTTAAGGCGAGGTAGTCTGCTACCTGTCGGTCGAGTCGCTCTCTGAGGGTGGATCCCGTAGGGCTGTGGCGATGCATAGGACTTAAAAAGGTCCGCATGTCCTCCATCAACAACACGTCTTTAAAGCGTCCTGTACTTGCCGGCGTGGTCGTGGGAGGAGGAGGAAGAGGATGACTTCCACCTCTACCCCTGTTAGATTTCCGTTGTGCTGTGACATCACCCTTATACGCTGTGTAAAGCATACTTTTTAATTTATTTTGCAAATGCTGCATCCTTTCCGATTTGTTGTAATTCGGTAACATTTCTGCCACTTTCTGCTTATACCGGGGGTCTAGTAGCGTGGACACCCAGTACAGGTCATTCTCCTTCAGCCTTTTTATACGAGGTTCCCTCAACAGGCAGGACAGCATGAAAGACCCCATTTGCACAAGGTTGGATGCCGAGCTACTCATTTCCCGTTCCTCCTCCTCACTGATGTCATTGAAGGTATGTTCTTCCCCCCAGCCACGTACAACACCACGGGTACCAGATAGGTGACAACGAGCACCCTGGGATGCCTGCTGTGTTTGGTCTTGCTCCTCCTCCTCAAAGCTACAATCCTCCTCTGACTCCTCTTCCTCACAATCCTCTTCGCAGGTCCAGCAAGCGATGCTGATAAGGCTGTTTCTGGTGGTGATGGTGACCACAACTCTTCCTCTTCCTCTTCACGCTCATCTACAGCCTGATCCAGCACTCTTCGCAGGGCACGCTCCAGGAAGAAAACAAATGGTATGATGTCGCTGATGGTGCCTTCGTTGCGACTGACTAGGTTTGTCACCTCCTCAAAAGGATGCATGAGCCTACAGGCATTGCGCATGAGCGTCCAGTAACGTGGCAAAAATATTCCCAGCTCCCCAGAGGCTGTCCTAGCACCCCGGTCATACAAATATTCATTAACAGCTTTTTCTTGTTGGAGCAGGCGGTCGAACATTAGGAGTGTTGAATTCCAACGTGTAGGGCTGTCGCAAATCAAGCGCCTCACTGGCATGTTGTTTCGCCGCTGGATATCGGCAAAGTGAGCCATGGCCGTGTAGGAATGCCTGAAATGGCCACACACCTTCCTGGCCTGCTTCAGGACATCCTGTAAGCCTGTGTACTTATGCACAAAGCGTTGTACGATCAGATTACACACGTGCCATGCACGGCACATGTGTCAACTTGCCCAACTTCAATGCCGCTATCAAATTTTTTCCGTTGTCACACACCACTTTGCCGATATCCAGTTGCTGCGGAGTCAGCCACTTTTCCACCTGTGCGTTCAGGGCGGACAGGAGTGCTTGTCCGGTGTGACTCTCTGCTTTCAAGCAAGTCAAACCCAAGACGGCGTGACACTGCCGTATCCGGGATGTGGAATAGTACCTGGGGAGCTGGGGGGGTGCCGTTGATGTGGAGCAAGATGCAGCAGCACAAGAGGACTCAGCCGAGGAGGTTATGGAAGAGGATGGAGTAGGAGGAGTAGAGGAGGTGGCAGCAGGACTGCCTGCAATTCGTGGCGGTGTCACCAACTCCTCTGCTATGCCACGCATTCCTTGCTTGTCAGCCGTCAGCAGGTTTACCCAATGCGCAGTGTAGGTGATATACCTGCCCTGACCATGCTTTGCAGACCAGGTATCAGTGGTCAGATGGACCCTTGCCCCAACACTATGTGCCAGACATGCCATGACTTCCTTTTGCACAATCGAGTACAAGTTGGGGATTGCCTTTTGTGAAAAGAAATTCCGGCCGGGTACCTTCCACTGCGGTGTCCCAATAGCTACAAATTTTTTGAACGCCTCAGACTAAACCAGATTGTATGGTAAAAGCTGGCGGGCTAATAGTTCGGACAAGCCAGCTGTCAGACGCTGGGCAAGGGGGTGACTTGGTGACATTGGCTTCTTACGCTCAAACATGTCCTTGACAGACACATGACTGTGGGCAGATGAGCGGGAACTGCTCAAGGTGGGAGACGGAGTGGCGAATGGTTGAGAGGGGGCAAGAAGGACAGCAGTGGTTGACGTGGCTGAAGATGCTGGACCAGGAGGAGGATGGCGGCTTAGAGTAGGCGTGCTGCTTGTACTCATGTGTTGATCCCATAAGCGTTTGTGATGTGAGATCATGTGCCTACGCAAAGCAGTTGTACCTAGGTGGGTGTTGGACCTCCCACGACTCAGTTTCCTTTGGCACAGGTTGCAAATGGCATCGCTGTTGTCAGAGGCAGACACACAAAAAAAATGCCACACTGCTGAGCTCTGCAATGACTGCATTCTGGTGGTGGACACAGCATTAGTTGATTGGCGTGCTGTCGGGCTGACCCCGGGTGCCGATGCATGCTGTCTGACTGTGCCACTAGCTCCTTGCGACGACCCCCCCCTCCTCCTCCTCGCTGTCTCCCCATCTGAACTTTCGCCCTGTTCTTCTTCTTGCCGAGCGGGCACCCACGTGACATCCATGGACGCATCGTCATCATCAACCACTTTGCTTGTATCTGACAACTCAGAAAAGGAAGCAGCAGCGGGTACAACATCATCATCATCACACTGTACCTCCATGTGTTTAATGCTGCCTGCCTGAGACATATCCCTGTTATCTACATCCTCTAGCAATAATGGTTGTGCATCACTCATTTCTTCAAACGGGTGTGTGAATAACTCCTCTGACATACCAAGTAAAGCGGCTGTGGTGCTAGTTTTGGTGGTGGCGGCAGGCGGGTGAGTGGTATCTTGAGAGGTGCCTAAAGATAAGCTGGAGGAGGAAGGTGCGTCAAGGTTCCGAGCGGAGGCTGTACAAGATTGGGTGTCCTGTGTTAGCCAGTCAACTATGTCCTCAGAACTTTTCAAGTTCAGGGTACGTGGCTTCTGAAAACTCGGCATTATTCTAGGGCAAAAGGGAATCACAGCACCACGACCACGACGGCCCCTGCGGGGTGGCCTACCTCTGCCTGTCATTTTTTGGGGGATTAGTGGTACTATGCGTGCAAGCTACTGTGAGACCAGATATGATTGGCAATGTGAACTGTAACAGTTCTGCAGAGCACACACTGTAGGCCTGACACACCCGCTTGAAGACAAGTAACTGCTTTTCAATCTATAACAGTGAAAAACTAATTTTGGTTTTAAAAGCACGCTATAGAGACACCAGATATGATTGGCAATGTGCACTGGAACAGTTCTGGAGAGCACACGCTGAAGGAAGGACTGACAGAGCCGCTTGAAGGACACTGACTGGCTGCTATTAGCTTACACTAGAAACCTTTTTTCTTTGTAAAAGCACGCTATAGAGACACCAGATATGATTGGCAATGTGCACTTGAACAGTTCTGCAGAGCACACACTGTAGGCCTGACACACCCGCTTGAAGACAAGTAACTGCTATTCAATCTATAACAGTGAAAAACAAATTTTGGTTTTAAAAGCACGCTATAGAGACACCAGATATGATTGGCAACTGTCAAAGCATGCTGGCAGTGTTGTGCAGGGCACACGCTGAAGGAAGGCCTGACAGAGCCGCTTGAAGGACACTGACTGGCTGCTATTAGCTTACACTGGAAACCTTTTTTCTTTGTAAAAGCATGCTAAAGAGACACCAGATATGATTGGCAACTGTCAAAGCACGCTGGCACAGGTCTGCAGAGCACACGCTGAAGGAGGCCTGACACCCAGACGCCTGCAGACAACTAACTGCTCTTCTATTACAGTGGAAAAAAAATATTTCTTTTAAATCTAAAGCTTAAGCTATTGTAAAAACAGATATGAGTGGTGGCACTGGCAAGAGGGCACAGTATCCACTGTGAACCTCACACAGAAGCTGGCAGGCAGGCAACTGCTCTTCTATTACAGTGGAAACAAAATTTTGGTTTTAAAAGCACGCTATAGAGACACCAGATATGAGTGGCAACTGTCAAAGTACGCTGGCAGGGTTGTGCAGGGCACACGCTGAAGGAAGGCCTGACAGAGCCGCTTGAAGGACACTGACTGGCTGCTATTAGCTTACACTGGAAACCTTTTTTCTTTGTAAAAGCATGCTAAAGAGACACCAGATATGATTGGCAACTGTCAAAGCACGCTGGCACAGGTCTGCAGAGCACACGCTGAAGTAGGCCTGACACCCAGACGCTTGCAGACAACTAACTGCTCTTCTATTACAGTGAAAAAAAACATTTCTTTTAAATCTAAAGCTTAAGCTATTGTAAAAACAGATATGAGTGGGCACAGTATCCAATGTGAACCTCACAAAAAAATGCAGCCTGATGTTCTAGCCCTAAAAAGGGCTTTTTGGGGTGCTGTCCTTACAGCAGAGATCAGATGAGTCCTTCAGGATTGTAGTGGACACTGAATACCCTAGCCTAGCTATCAATTTCCCTATCTAATCAGCAGCAGCTAAACTTTCCCTCCTCTCACTAAGCATGCAGCTTCAGAATGAATCGAAAATGGATGCTGGGAGGGAGGTTGGAGGGTGTGGAAGGGAGGGAGTGCTGCTGATTGGCTGGAATGTGTCTGCTGACCGAGAGGCACAGGGTCAAAGTTTGCCCAATGATGACGAATAGGGGGCGGATTGAACTGCGCATGTGTCCGCCCGCCGTGGCGAACGCGAACACGCTAAGTTCGCCGGGAACTGTTCGCCGGTGGACAGTTCTGTACATCACTAGTAATGATTATTACTTTTTGGATATTGGTGCTTCATGAATTTAATGATTAGGCACAACAGGGGTCACGTTCAGGGTCAAGTTCAAGCCTGAACCCGGACTTTTTTTCAAAGTTCGTCCGAACCCACCGGACCCGAACATCCAGGTGTCCACTCAATTCTAGTATATACATTGCTTATAGTCATATTTTGTTGTTAAATTCCCCTACAACAATAATATATCTGCCTTCAGAATCTTCTTTATATTTAATTTTAACATCTAGGTCATTAGAGAATAGGAATGCCACTCCTCTGTTTTTCTTTCCTTTCAAAGAAGCAAGATTACCAATGGATACTTCTGAGAATTCACCCTTATTTTATCCTCTAGTCTCCAATGAGTCTCTTGAAGTGCACAAATATCAATTATTTCCTTATTTAAATGGAAAAGCAAAATAGATCTTTTCTGAGGGGAATTCAATCCTTGTACATTCAACGTTAGAAATTTAACCATTATATTACAATACCATTTCTTATCTCTCACAACAAGCCACAAATCTGCCAAAAAAGCCATTACTACATAATTAGGCAGTACACAGACAGAAAATATACATAAAATTACATACCACATGGAAACTATACCCCCTGTTTATATAGATCCACTTCCACATATTTTCTCCCAATAAAATGTGGAAATTAATTGCCATATTATATATGGCGGTGGGTCTGGGGTGGTACTGACCTATTATCCATTTCTTTCCTCTCCTCTCTTCTCTTATTATTATAGCTCTGTTTTTGTTTTGTTTTTTGTTTTTCTACTTTTTTTAAACTACAAACCAGAAGTGTAGAGGATTTCTGTTTGAAACCTAAAGGGATTTTTTAACTCAATTTATTTTCCAGGATGTTTTAACACCCACTAAATCTCTATATATAAGAAGGAAAATTGTCCGAGATCCTTTAAAATAAAAATTGTTATATTAGCCATGAAAGCCATGAAAGAAAAAAAAATCTTATTCTCTTTCCTATCAATATTTTTAAACCAATTTTCATTGTAATTTAAATTATCAATAAAATATATTTAGACTCATTTCACAAAGTCAAATTTTACTAGATATTTGTTTTAATTCCAAGTGTATTCTTATTCCCTCCTGATTATGTTATATATCTTTCTTTTCCCCCTGAATGTGTTATTCATATCTAATAATTATAAACTTTCTTTAATACATTCCTTATCTTTTAAGTGAGCTTAAGTATATTCTGATTCCCTCAAGTGTAATGATTTTCTGTTATAATATGTGAAAAAAAATAAAAAAAAGCATTATAGTGAATCAAAATTAATTCCCGTATTATCTTATTCTTATAAATTCTCTCATTATTATATGAGTCCAAATATATTTTAAAATTAACAATTTTCCCATTACAATATACAGATCTCTATCATTCATTAATTTTCCTTTCATCTTATTTTATATATTTCAAATTGACAATTAAGAAAAAAAATAATTCTTAGGTATACAGAAAAAAAAACAACAACACATTTTTCAGACCATTACAGAGAATCTATAATTTTGTTGTTGAATGCCAAGATTCTTAATTTTTCAGGAGTATCAAATGAATATGATTTAAAATCATATGCGAGAATTATCTTTACTGGGGTCCCCCACTTATATCTAATGTTCTTTTTCCAAAGTATTTATTTTATTGTTGCAAATGAACGTTTCTTGGTTCTCGTAAAGAATGATAAGTCCGGTAATCTTATATTTCCTTGATATAGTTCTGATAATACAGTTGTCCTCTTTGCTTTTAAAATTTTCTCCTTCACACAAGACGAAAATATAGATATGAAAACATACCTAGGTGAATCATCTGCTGAACCAGGTGGATATCCTGGTCTGTGACATCTATCCCATATATGGTTATGAACTTTTTGTATCACTCCCAGTTTTGAAAAAAATCTTGCAAAAATATCTCTAACTTTTCACGCATGATAGTTTTAGGTATTGCTCTTAATCTTAAATTATTTAGTCTGGAGCGATATTCCAAATCTGCAATTTTTTGTTTCAACATTACAATTTTTCTCTCATTTTGTATACTTATTTCTTCATATGTCTAAGTTTGCATCTCCATCTTTTACATTTTTTCTTTGTTTTCTTTGATTTTATTCCCTAATATCACAATGTCCTTTTTTAAATCTTGTATTTAGGTGGATTTCTTGTTTAATTTTCTCAAACTGCAGATCAAGTGCATTCATAAGATATTCTTGTGTCATAGGTTGTTCTTTCATAGATATTATTTTTTCTTTCTCTGATTCATTGTCATAAGTAAAAAGTGCTGCTGCTTCAGGGTTCCAGATATCCAAGCAGCAGCCCTTTTTACTTATCGTGAGCACTATGTGCCTTCTCTTGTGATTTTATTTCATGTGATCTACACTGAAAATACCGTCAGAGGAATATCCTACATGTGGGGAGTTTAAATATCACTGTATGCTGTTTTACCTGGAGCTGTTTAACCCCTTAAGGACCAAACTTCTGGAATAAAAGTGAATCATGACATGTCACCCATGTCATGTGTCCTTAAGGGGTTAAAGCGCTCATAAATGTGAGTTGGCACTTCTTAACATTAGTGTTGCATGTGGCTACCCTCTTTAAAGTTATTGCACCATTGATCCCCTCAGTGTCTTCTCTTTTTCATATGCTGATGAGGATTTGACTCAAGACACCTTGTAAATTCCTGAAGAAAATATTTATCTATGTCTTTTATATTTAGAAAAAAAAATAATGAAATAAAAAAGTCGACTGATATGGTTTGTTTTTTATAATTTTGAAAAAAATTTAAAAATATTTTTATAATCTATTTTTATTATTCATTTAGTGACATTTACTAAATTAGTTATATATTTTTTGCCAGCCTACATATTGTAATTTTGTATGGACCCTGGACCATACCTCTTCTCGATTCTTTATCCCCCTTTTCTGCATTTATCAGTTCTCGGTTCTTAATTTATTTTGTAAGAGTATTTTTTATTAAACATACAGATTAGAATACTAATTGAAAAATAATTGTTTCAAATACAGGGAGTGCAGAATTGAGCAAATGAGTATTTTGACCACATCATCCTCTTTATGCATGTTGTCTTACTCCAAGCTGTATAGGCTCGAAAGCCTACTACCAATTAAGCATATTAGGTGATGTGCATCTCTGTAATGAGAAGGGGTGTGGTCTAATGACATCAACACCCTATATCAGGTGTGCATAATTATTAGGCAACTTCCTTTCCTTTGGCAAAATGGGTCAAAAGAAGGACTTGACAGGCTCAGAAAAGTCAAAAATAGTGAGATATCTTGCAGAGGGATGCAGCACTCTTAAAATTGCAAAGCTTCTGAAGCGTGATCATCGAACAATCAAGCGTTTCATTCAAAATAGTCAACAGGGTCGCAAGAAGCGTGTGGAGAAACCAAGGCGCAAAATAACTGCCCATGAACTGAGAAAAGTCAAGCGTGCAGCTGCCAAGATGCCACTTGCCACCAGTTTGGCCATATTTCAGAGCTGCAACATCACTGGAGTGCCCAAAAGCACAAGGTGTGCAATACTCAGAGACATGGCCAAGGTAAGAAAGGCTGAAAGACGACCAGCACTGAACAAGACACACAAGCTGAAACGTCAAGACTGGGCCAAGAAATATCTCAAGACTGATTTTTCTAAGGTTTTATGGACTGATGAAATGAGAGTGAGTCTTGATGGGCCAGATGGATGGATTGGTAAAGGGCAGAGAGCTCCAGTCCGACTCAGACGCCAGTAAGGTGGAGGTGGAGTACTGGTTTGGGCTGGTATCATCAAAGATGAGCTTGTGGGGCCTTTTCGGGTTGAGGATGGAGTCAAGCTCAACTCCCAGTCCTACTGCCAGTTTCTGGAAGACACCTTCTTCAAGCAGTGGTTCAGGAAGAAGTCTGCATCCTTCAAGAAAAACATGATTTTCATGCAGGACAATGCTCCATCACATGCGTCCAAGTACTCCACAGCGTGGCTGGCAAGAAAGGGTATAAAAGAAGAAAATCTAATGACATGGCCTCCTTGTTCACCTGATCTGAACCCCATTGAGAACCTGTGGTCCATCATCAAATGTGAGATTTACAAGGAGGGAAAACAGTACACCTCTCTGAACAGTGTCTGGGAGGCTGTGGTTGCTGCTGCACGCAATGTTGATGGTGAACAGATCAAAACACTGACAGAATCCATGGATGGCAGGCTTTTGAGTGTCCTTGCAAAGAAAGGTGGCTATATTGGTCACTGATTTGTTTTTGAATGTCAGAAATTTATATTTGTGAATGTTGAGATGTTATATTGGTTTCACTGGTAAAAATAAATAATTGAAATGGGTATATATTTGTTTTGTGTTAAGTTGCCTAATAATTATGCACAGTAATAGTCACCTGCACACACAGATATCCCCCTAAAATAGCTATAACTAAAAACAAACTAAAAACTACTTCCAAAAATATTCAGCTTTGATATTAATGAGTTTTTTGCCTTCATTGAGAACATGGTTGTTGTTCAATAATAAAATTAATCCTCAAAAATACAACTTGCCTAATAATTCTGCACTCCCTGTATACTTTTTAATTATATATTCTATGTATTTTAATATGCTCTTATAACAATGTCAAGGAAAATGTATATATTTTTATATGCTATGTATGTTTTTTGCTGTTTTCATACAAATGCAGGTGAACTACATTACGCCACCATTCCCGATTGACTGAAGGCGGTTCTGTTCAGGACGAAAAGCATAGGGCTGGGAGATACACACAGTGACCATATTTGGATTTTGTTTATTTTCATTATTATTATTTTTGTTCCTTTTGGATCATTTCTTGTCTGCACATTGCTCCTGTACCTGAGGGATCCAATTCACGATCTAGGACCCGGAGGAGCTTGTTTTATGATGTGCAAGCATTTTACATTCATCTTGTGAGAGCAATTTAATAAAAAAGTGTTTTCATTTATATAAATTGGTGCACTATGTATGTGTCTCTTTATCGCTCTCCCATTTAAAGAGACAAGAGAGAAGATAGAACAGTATCATCTTTAAAAAGATACCTTTACATGCCTGCAATCAAATTGATTCTAATTGTATTTTATGTATATAGAAAAGGGTATCTGACAGATCACCATCTCTTGCAGAAGCCAAACAGTACAGAGCACGAATAAAAAACCTCCCCCCAACAATTTGGCACCCTACTGGCTGCCTTTCTCAAGAGTATCTGACAGACACCCTTGAAAAAGGCATAATCTTGCATATTTAGGTGGATTTCTTGCTCCTCTCTCTGCAGGTAAGAACTGTGTGTGTTTTATTGTTGTATATTTAGTCATGCATATCTAGGCAGTTAGGACCCACCATAATTGGAGTACTTTGGTGCAGTGATGGGCTGCATACATCTTGGCCATTTATGTATGTCTAAATCTCCAATGTCTATTACATATATAGTACTTAGTTACTGTATATACTCGAGTATAAGCCAAGTTTTTCGGCACATTTTTTTGTGCTGAAAACCCCCCACTCAGCTTATACTCGAGTCAAGGTCTGTATTATAGCAATTTACATTGCCATAATACAGACTAGGACCGCCGGGCTCATTACAAGCCCGGCGGTCCTGTTGGGGGCTGGCAGAGAGCTGTTACTTACCTTCATAGCAGCTCCTGTCAGCTCCCTTCTCCTCCGTGCAGCTCCACTGTCAGCTCCGTTCTGCTCACAGTCTAAGTCTTGCGACACCCGCAGCCGTCAGTGCGTTGCCACGGGTTACCGTGGCAACGCTGCGCGGCACACAGACTGCGAGACTTAGATTGTGAGCAGAATGGAGCTGACATGGGGAGCTGCACGGAGGAGAAGGGAGCTGACAGGAGCTGCTCCAGCTGCAGAATGGAGCTGACAGGGGAGCTGCACGGAGGAGAAGGGAGCTGACAGGAGCTGCTGTGAAGGTAAGTAACAGCTCTCTGCCAGCCCCCCCACTGAACTGCCAATGCCACTGGACCACCACGGATTAACATAGCCCCCCTCCCTGGCCAGACAACAAGCAGGGAGGGGGGACAAAAAACGGTTTAATAAAAAATACAAATATTAAAATAATAATATTAAAATAAATATAATAATAATAAAATATAATAATAATATTAATAATAATAATATAAAATAATATTAAAATAATAATATAATATAATAATAAAAAATAATATTAAAATAAAACATTTTTAATTAAAAAATGCCCTCCCCTCACCCGGTTTACACACACTACACACACACACTGCATTCACACACACACACACACTGCATTCATTATATACACACACTACACACAAACACACACACACACTCTGCATTCATTATATACACACACTACACACAAACACACACACACACTCTTCATTATATACACACACAACACACAAACACACACTGCATTCATTATACACACACACTGTAAATAAATATTTCCCACCCTAGGCTTATACTCGAGTCCCAGTTTTCCCAGTTTTTTGTGGTAAAATTAGGGGCCTCGGCTTATACTCGGGTCGGCTTATACTCGAGTATATACGTTATGTCTCCTCTTGTTTTGCCTTGTATCTCTTGTCTTGTTTTATTTTGTCTTGTATTCACAGTTCATGTACAGTCCTGTCCTGCCCTGTCCATGTCCTTTTCATGTTTCCCTCATGTATTGTGTACATGTTCTGGGTTCTGCTTTCTGTCCTGCTCCGGTTATGGGTTCTTCTAGTCTTGTCTTATCTTGTTTGGTGCCTATTCTAGTCTTCTCTTATTTTCTGTATTGGATACATATATGCTTAATATCAGCTCCTGGCTTCTGCTGAGCTGCATCAGGGCCCTGGTATGTGGCCGCACAAACCCTGGTGCTCAACACCAGGGTGTGTGTGGTTACCCTGCACCAGACCCTGATTGTCCATTTTCATGCAGTGACTCCTACCATCATCAGGCATACAGGGGTCCCAGGCCTTCAGACCACCACCCGTGACAACCAGACACACTCAGAAATATACATAGCCAGATACACATTGTGACTATATATCTGTATTTATAAATGTGTGCATCAGTGTGTTTGTGTAAGTGGGGGACCTCAAGTTTGAGTTTCACTTAAACCTCACAAAGTCTAGAGCCACTACTGGCTCCAGGAGATTGTTGCAAAATATCACTAATGAAAAACCACTAAAAATCACTAAATGTACTTTCACAAATTGTATAACATTATTACATATTGCTTAGGTACCAAATCAATGTTAGGCTGAATAAAATTATTCCTTCTAAGGTCTAATAAAGAATTACAGAAGGATGGCCTCACAAAAGTTTGGATAGAAATGTACAGTCTTTGAATTTGTTTAATGTACTAATACAGAGACAAACTGAAACACTTTAGAAATTGTCCATACATGTATAAACAATGTGTAAATTGGATTCTGATTAGTTACCCATGTTCAACATAGTTGATTCAGTAAAACGAAAAAGTCTTCTATCTCCATGATTAATTTACTCATTATTCCACAGGACATATTTAATCTGTTATATTTTATTGATGATGCTGTCATGCCTACAATGTCATGAAACAAAGCACGATAACATAATGCATTCATATATTTCTATTTAAATCTCTTAAAAACCTCTAAAGGGTAATGTGAGAGAATGAGGATACTTGACAGATAAGAGGTGTATGCGATCCTGGGTGAGTGCAAAGAGTGCATGGTGTCCAGGTGCCACAAGGTGGGCGGTGTCAAGAGGAGATGTCTAATGGCCAATCACAGGAGCCCAGGAGTTGGCTGGCTTGCTATCTTAGGGAGCCCCTAGAGCAGGCACTTATTCATTAAGGCAGAGTAGGCACCTGCTTATCTGGAAGACAGGTGCCTACTCTGACAAAATATAATGGAGGGAGAGAGGAGGCAGGCGGAAAGGGAGCACTTATGTTTTTCCAGTTCCTAACTGCTTCCTTGTATGACAAGTCAAAGATCACCACTGGACCCAGGTGAGAAGACCATGGTGTGAGTGGGTCTGTCAGTTTGTGTATGTCAGTGTGTGTTAGAGTAGGAGTGTCTATCAGTGATTGTGTTAAATGAGTAAATATGTGTCTGTCACAGACAGTGTCTGTCAGTGAGTGTGTTCCTGACATTGTGTGTTTCAAATCAGTGATATTAGGTGTCATTGAATAAGTGGGTCAGTGTGTCTGTCATTGAGAGTGTGTCTGTCAGTGAGTGTTTGCCTGTTAGTGTATGTCTGTCATGTTTGTCAGTGAGTGTCTTTCAAATCAGTGAGATTGAGCATCTATCATTGAGAGTGTGTGTCAGTGAAGCTGTCAGTGAGTGTGTGTATTTTAGCGTGTGTTAAATCGAGAGTGTATGTCTCTCAGTGAGAGTGTGGTTGATTACAAAAAGGGGCAAGGTTTATAGATGGTAAGGTGAAGTTGTTGCCGTAGAACCATGCATGTCTGGACTGGTCATTTGGAAAGGGGAGGCGTTAGATGACCACTAGAGTTGAGCGAACCTGGACTGTAAAGTTCGGGTTCGTACCGAACATTATGTTTTATAGACCCCGGACCCGAACATGGACATATCACTGTATGTTCGGGTTGGAGTTCGGTGTTCGGCGATGTAATGGCGTGTTTTGAAAGGCTGCAGGGCAGCCAATCAACGAGTGTTTGACTCGTTTGCCCTTAGAAGCCATCACAGCCATGTCTACTAATGGCATGGCTGTGATTGGCCAGTGCAGCATGTGACCCAGCCTCTATACATAAGCTGGAGTCGCGTAGCGCCGCACGCACATGAGCTCTTATTAGTATAGGGAGAGGATGCTGCAGCTGTTAAGGACGGATTAAGAAAGAATTCTGGTGTTGAATCTGCAAACTACAGCGCATATTCAAAGTACAGCGATTATTTTTGTGGGTGCTATACTACATTTTTGTACCCTGCCCTGAGCCCAGTGCCACAGAGAGTGCAGTGTACTTGCAACTGCATGTGTGCCAGGCACATGACTTTAATCCTGTTCTGGTAACTCTCATTTCTAGTGGGCAACATCTAGGCATTTTTAAATACTGCAATTTTTTGGGTGCTAAGTAGTACATTTGCGTACTGCATTTCTTGCAGTCTAATAAAACACTTAAATACTACTGTTACATTTTTGGTTTAAAAAAAATCACTTTTTTGTGCTAAATAGTACATTTGAAGCCTGCGGTGCATTTCTCGCATCCAATAAAACCCTTAAATACTACTGTTACATTGTTCGTTTAAAAAAAATCACTTTTTTGTGCTAAATAGTACATTTACGGCCTGAGGTGCACTTCATAACTGAGAGTCACATAGAACCGTCAAACACTGTGCTTACAGCGTACTTTGAAAATTTCAAATTGTTTTGGATGCTAATGCTAAATAGTACATTTGCGTCCTGCGGTGTACCTAATATCTGAGAGTCAAATAGAACCGTCAAATACTGTGCTTTCAGCACACTTTGAAAAATTCAAATAGTTTTGGGTGATAAAAAGTTAATTTGGGGTGTGCACTTCATATCTGAGAGTCAAATAGAACCATCAAATACTGTGCTTTCAGCGCACTTTGAAAAATCCAAATTGTTTTGGGTGCTAATGCTAAATAGTACATTTGCATCCTGCGGTGCACTTCATATCTGCTTTCTGCAGTGTGCAGCATGGCAAGGAGGGAAGGGTTGAGGAGTGGGTGGAAGATGATGTTGAGGATGATGAGGTCCTAGACCCCACATGGAATCAAAGTCATGCGAGTAACGTGTGCAGTTTGGAGGAAGAGGCGCTGGTCGCACAGAGGCACCAGCACAGCATAAGAGGGAGCAGAGAGCAAAAGCAGAGTAGCCGTCCCCTAGCGCTCATCGGCATGTATTATCTTTAGAATTCCCACAGTTATCCAAGTAACAGATGGAGCGATAAAAGGAACCATAACAGATTTAACAAGCCATTCGCAGTTTCACAGTCCTGGGGGGCAGTCCGGTGACCGGGACCCAGACACTGTCTGGGCAGAGGTCGGATGACCGGGACCCAGTATGCCTGATGTTGAAGTTAGGAGTCACAGTGCGGAATGGATTAGCAGGGTAGGGTAACCACACGCCCCCTGGTGTTGAGCACCAGCATTTGTGCAGGCACATACCAGGACCCTGATGGAGCTTCAGTAAAAAGAGTACTAGATACCAGAAGCCATCACCAGACTGATCCGCAACTTGGAACAGGATGTGACATTCACTATAGCGGTTGTGCGCGCTTTCGGAGTTCTCACCCTGCTGCTGCTCGCCTGTCTGCGCTGCAGCATAACTTTGGCCTCCCCGCTCACCGCCTCATATGCAATGGTGGAACTTGACCTTGCACATGCTGGAGAGACTGTGCGAGCAGAAGCAGGCAATAGTGGAGTTTCAGCTGCAGCACGCACGGGTCAGTCGTTCTGCACCAGACTTGTCCTCCAATTGATCATGGTTAAAGGATTTCAAGTTGAATCATTACAATTACAGGGCCTCTAAAGAGTCCTGTATTGTTATTTGTCCTCACAACCTCCCCGCGTCGGGAGTGGGTAATTTGCGCACTTGCTGCCTTCCTTGGATGTGGTACCCGTTTCTCAGTCTCCCTCTCTGGAATCGAACCCTGATTCCCCGTTTCCCGTGGTCACCATGGTAGGCGGAAGAAAGTGGCATTGAAAGTTGATAGGGCAGACATCTGAATGCAAAGTCGCCATCATGGGGACGTGCGATTGACCTGAGGTTCTCTAGAGTCACCAAAGTGCCAACTATAATGTCAACAGCTACTCTGCCGAACGGATCTTCACTAATAGGTAGGGGATGGAGGGGGGCCCTGTGCTGGTCCCTTCTCTTCCCCACTCTCTAGCAGACATCTGGCAGTACTGCCTCAGATCCTGAGAGATGCCAGGCCAGAAGAAGCTGTGGGTGAGCCGAGACGTTGTCTGGCTCCTGCCCAAATGCCCTGCCAAGGGGATATCGTGAGCTAGCTTCAGCAGCTCTTACCAATACTTCTTGGGTCTGGGGCTGGCGGTCTCTCACCAGCCGTGTCGTTGGGGAGCCCATTGAAAAAGTGCTCTAGCATGACGAGCTGGGTGATCTCCTCTGGGAACTTTGCTTGATAGGAGTTGAGCCAGTTCTGGGTGGCCCTTGTGATGTGGCATGCCCACTCCGCATGGGAGTCCTTCTCCCCTGTACGGGTCTCCCTAAACTTTCGGCGGTATTGCCCGGGGGTGACCGCATACCGGGCCAGGAGGATTTGTGTAATAAAGGGATAGTCTCTGATCTGCTCTTCTGGTACAGCTCGGTAAATACCCACTGCCTTCCCCACTAGTTTGCTGGCCAGGATGGTGACCCAGTCGCTGGGGTCCACGTCTTGGAGTAGGCACTGGCGCTCAAAGTCTTGTAAAAAGTAATCGATGCCTTCTTCTTCTTCCTTGAACTCTTTGAAGGCATTGTATGGTAGCTTGTGGGCCAGGGTGGTTGTACTTCCTGACACCCTCTGCTCTCTTCTTCCTTCATCTGGGTTCATGGAGGACACCCTCTGTCTACTGGCAAGGACATAGGCTTTCACCTCCAAAAAGGTCCTGACAATCTCCTCTGAGGGTGGCTCTCGGTAAAATGCCAGGTGCCTTTACACCTCCTTGCGCACTTCCTCCTCATCTCTGGCCCCTGGCTGGGGTTCGTTGCCTCACTGCATGCCTGGTCGTCCTCCATGAGCGCAGCAGTCAATTCGGACTTGTTACGCCCACAAGGCATTATTCCTCTGGCTCCACACAAGTCCTGCAGCTGTAATCCATGGGTCTGTTGGCAGGGACATGGGATCCCGCCGCTTGCCACCAATTGAAGCGGGACCTGGGTAACCGATGGTTATCCCCTTTGATTAGAATAGGTCAGACCCATTTCCCCAGTAACCGGATGGGACACAGTTCCAGGATACAACGTTTGACAATCTTTATTTGGGTACACAGCTTTGCCTCCTGTTGCCTCCTCCTCCTACTCCTCTTCCTCTTCCTCTACCACCTCTTCATCTGGTCAGCGTAACACCTTCATCACCAACTTCAGCACAGCCAGGGGGAAACGACAGCAGGCTGTTTTAAACCTCATAGGTTTGGGGGGAAAAACCCACACCGCGCAGGAGCTGTGGATGGGCATGGAACAACAGACCGATGAGTGGTCGTTGCAACTGAGCCTCAAACCCGGCCTTTTGGTGTGCGATAATGGGCAAAATCTCATAGCAGCTCTGAGCCTAGCCGGTTTGATGCACATCCCTTGCCTGGCGGATGTGCTGAATTTGGTGGTGCAGAAATTCCTGAAAAACTACCCATATATATCAGAGCTGCTGCAGAAAGTGTGTGCCGTCTGTATGCACTTTTGGCGTTCTCACCCTGCTGCTGCTCGCCTTTCTGCGCTGCATCGTAACTTTGGCCTTCCCGCTCACTGCCTCATATACGACGTGCCCACAAGGTGGAACTCCACCTTGCACATGCTGGAGAGACTGTGCGAGCAGCAGCAGGCGAAAGTGGAGTTTCAGCTGCAGCATGCACAGATCAGTTGCTCTGCAGAGCAGCACCACTTCACCACCAATGAGTGGGCTAGGCATGTGCATGGGGAACATTTTCGGTTCGGTTCAGCATTCCGAAATTCAGAATTTTGGCAATTCGGGACTTCGGCAATTCGGCATTTCAACACTTCGGAACTTCGGCAACTTCGGCACTTCAGCACTTCGGAACTTCGGCAGTTTAGGGCTTACGCTCCTAAAGTCGCTACTATCAGGGAAAAACCTTACTCCCCTGCCCTACCCTCTGAAGACACACAACACCGCTTCACCACTAGATAACCTACTTCACCTGCACTACACATTACCCAACGACAGCGGATTTGGAAAACTCTTCTCTCCCACACAGTATGATAGCTCAGCTCAGGTCCCACTAATAGTAAGTTTAATTATCCCAGCTTGTTACACTATATGTGCAGGGCTCTTTTAGCCGGTTCTTTTCCTGTTTTAAAACAAAATATACAAGTTATCTAGCGTTATACATGATACGTTAAAATGTGCTCCTTGTCTAACATATTATCTGCTACATTAGAAAATGTGCAAGTTACCTACAATGCACGCTCAACCAAGCAGTGTAGGCACTGCCAGCCTGCTAAACAACGTTGTTAGCTTTGATATCTATCCTATATTAACCCATGTTTTACTGTTCCATCTAACCATGTACCAAGTCTCCTTGCTGCTGTTGTACTGTACAACTACTCGACAAGTTATACCAACACATATAAAATGTGCAACCTCCTCTAATGCCTAACAAATGTAATACTATGTTTTGAATAACTGCTTACTCTCGCTGTTGTGGCATCGTAAGCCTGATGTGACGTGCCTTGCACAAATAAAATAAAGAATTTAACAAAAAATAAATAAAAGCTGCTCATGTATATGTATATATATATATATATATATATATATATATATATATATATATATATATATATATATATATATATATATATATATATATATATATATAAACAGGTGCAAGCCATGGCAAAGGCAATTCAACATTAGACATATACATTGAATACAACAGCTATGTTATCAAAAATCCTTCCAAAGCCAAATGTGTGACTACACAGATTTCTTCGTAGCAGCACTATGTATCTACTGCAATTGTGCATTTTACCAGAGTCTAATGTGAGGTAGCAGTCAACCTATTGTATCACATAACTTTCTTCGTTTATACCTCTTTAATGCACTCTAGCATTGGCCAAGGTTGCCATGATGATACAACCAGGTTTACCAGGGGGGTTTGGTGACTCGTGTTTCTGTCTGAGGCTTGTAAGGATTTTTGTGGTAATGTATTACTATTATTTTATTGTATCTGCCTTTACTTCTGTTACCTTGTTTATATTCATTTTTTCTTATATGTTTTCATTCTGGTACTTTTTTGTACATAATAAAATGTAAATTTTTTTGAGATTGTTATGGTGTGCATTCTATATTCTATATACATTTGAATATTTAAAGCACTTGAGGGAGCGCTTATATGGTTTGCACCTGGCTGTTCTTATATTGTTTTGTCTCTCCATGTGCTGTTGTTTTGAGAATATTTTAAAAAGGACACATGCACATTTTCTGAAGATAAAAACAATGGGATTCATTTTAGTATATTTTCCCTTTAATAAACTAGTGTAATGAAAAGAATTGAACTGCTGTCACACTAAGTTTTAGTTAAGTAAAGATGTTTTGTTCGTGGCGAGAAAAAAATTCTTCCTGAAACTGTAATCAGATTTTTAAAAATAAATTAATGAAGAGTCACCCATTAGGTTAGATAACTGTAACAAGTGTAAAAATTGACTTGCAAAATTAGTATCCAAATATTAAACAACAAGCAGTGAATATATGCAATAGATGCTATATGAAAGTGTAATTGCTTTGTCTAAGTCATTCAGCTTTGCTCTTTGCTCTTGGGGTGGCTGAAAGAATTCTGAGAGCGTATCTGATTTAAGTCACTCTGTCTTCTTCACAGATGTTAATATATCTTCAAGAAATGTCTATAATTAATCTATGTGTACTAATGTTGCTTCTAATAATTCAAATATCTAAAATATCCTCACATCCACTTTAATTTATGATAATAATAAATGTTATTACTGCTACACACACATTTTGAAATGTTCTTGGATTTACCAATGGTACAGGCATGCTTCAGTGATTGACAAGTCAAACTGCTAAGGTTTTTCAGAATAGGAAGCATTGAATGTTAGAAGACAGGTCCAAATATTACAGTGCTCCAGGTCTTTTCTTTGAATGAATTGATTCCCTCTGGATTGTTCTACTGCTATGTGATATGTTCTCGCACCTGAGATGCTTTGAGCAATACAATAAAAATGGATACACTGAAAAGAAGCATACAACCTTGGATATATGAGCCATAGTGCTTTGCATAAGTAACCCATTCTCTGCTGAAAACTGAAATCTCAGATTGTTCTAATTCTTCAACACAAATGTTTAAAAAAATAACCAAGAAAGTTGTAGATGTTTTAAAAAAGAATGTCAAGATTATTTATATGCAACTAATTCCTGGTAGTGGGCTCTATTATTAGTGTTGTAAGAAATGTAATGCATTTAGTTGACACAACATGCTTTCCTGCATTTAATACTGTTGGAAAATAGCATTGTTAGTACAATGGGAACAGCAGGATGGGATTCATTTTTTTTCCTGGTTGTAGCGCAACCAATATCAATGACATTGTATTGGATATCTAGGTTTGTTTTTCTATTAAAATAACCAAATAAATAATTAAATTAATTAATACATTGTTTTATACTTTTTGTGGGATCTTTGGTCAGTCTTCTTGCAAAAGAGGGAAATAATTCCTTTTCTCATTTTTAGTTTTTAAATTTATACATTTTTAATAAGGATTATTACCAAAACTAAATAAATAAACTTAAAAATTAAAATGACAGAAAACAGCAGAAAACAATTCAGGACATCCTGCATACAGAAAAGTCCCAAAATACATAATATTCTCATATATCATATATCATGCATTTTATCATGTGGTCTGTTACAAAGTTATTGGTCGTGAAACTTGAGACCAGATCTGAGATTTATTATCCAACACATTCGTAAAAAGATAAATCAAGTTTACATATGATGTAAACATGAGGAGAAATATAAATGCAAAGTGAATCTGTAGCCCGTTTTTCAACATTTGCTTAATAAAATAAATTACATTAATACTTACCGAGATCTCAAATAAATCTATATATTGATACACATGTACACAAAATTAAAAATTACACATAGATTTATTATATTTTTTAACGATTTATTAGAAAATGAGATTGGCAAATATAGACAGGGAGGATCAAAGAGTAACTCAAGTAAAATTGCACATGTAAAAATTAGAGGGAAAAATGTGTAAAGGACACAATACATGCGACCATTATTACAGCATAAATAAAGATAATGTTTTCAATACAAAACAATTGTCAAAATATGTAGAAACAATTTTGAAAAAAAATATTGAAACTTACTGAACAAGCAGCGACAAGGTATGGCTGGATAGCACTGAAATGGCATCTCTGTTAAACAAATATGGAAATTGTATTTAAATCTGGTCAGGATATTGTGATTTTTCGACATTGTTGGCAAATTGTCATTTGCCAGGTGTTCACCAAAATGACTGCTTAGAGCATGGAATGCATGCGCACTGGTCAAAACAGAAGCTGGGTTTTAGAACACCATAAAGATGGTAATGCAAAGCTGGAGGAAGGTCTTGAGGATGTTGGTAGGTGGGTACACTATCAAACAGATGTCGGATTACAAGGCATGTCGAGTGTCGATCAGGTGGAGCACGATTTTAATGCTGGTTTGTACGGCAATCTATACATTTGCTAACAATGTATAGATGAAATGTAATATACAATAGAATTCTGTGTTGTTTAAAATGCCATACCACAGTTTACTTTAATGAAAAGAAACAATTCCATATTTTATTATTCCATAGAAATGTATATTAGAATGTAGACATTACATTTTCAAGATATACAGTCTCAAATTTGTCTTACTGTAAATTTCCAGACATTTTGTAATTATGACAGCAGGTCCCGCGTGCACAATGCATGTGTTTGCTTAATCAAAATGCCTTGGGATAACAGCACAAGTTCTATATACAGTATATGACTTGCTAAGCTGTGCAGCTGTGCAGCTATATGTGTGCTTGTCAGTAATTACCAACCTAGAAATGGCATTGTTGCAGTAAAAGAATTGGAATGCAATTCAAAGTCCTTCCCTTCCCTTATTTCACTATGTTCCACCATAATAATGTATCATTTGGATAGATATCTCTTAAATTTTCAGCAAATACCATATTTGCCAAGACACAAGTAAATTTCCACAATATGGTGCAGTGAATACCCATTTGGCACATGAAAGTGTAGTACAGAATTTATTTAGCTGAGCAGTTAGCTGAACTCATTTTATATATGAAGTATAGATTGCTAACCTAGGCCTCAACTTAATACTTGGATAAACTTTTAAAATGATTTAATATTTCAAAAAAATATTTCATATGTTAATAATCAATATATTAATATATTTTTATGTATGATATGTTTTCATATTTTAATATTTAAAAAAATATATATTTGAAAAGTCGGTCTAAAAATAATAGAAATTGAAAAAGCTTATCCAAAAATATGTAATTGAGGCCCTAATGTCACATGTATAACCTTTATCACATTCAAATTGCTAACAAGCACTGGTTTAAAATAAAAGAAAGCCATTCAAATGAGACAACTTTGGAATGTATTATTGACAAAATTAAGATGCTTTAAAAGAACATCAGAATGTTTTTATTCATTTACTAAACTGGATAACAGTTTGGGTTCATAATAAATTAGACCAGCCTGCTACCAAAATACTTATTTTCCATCTTTTTCCTGGATAGATTGACCAAGATTTATTTTTGAAAGATCATGCAGCTATAGTGAATGCATCTTTACTGTTCAGACAAAATTATAAGCAAATGATATGTGGTAGCAAGACTTTCTATGAACACTTAGCATGTTTTTCATTTAACACAGCTCATAGTTTAGGGAATAAACTCCCTTAACTCATTCCAATAAGGACGCAGGATAATTTGGGTTTGGTTTCAGTACCACAGTCTTGGTTTATTGTATCTCAAGAATGAAAATAGCAATGCTTTTAATAGCTTATTAAAAAAAGGAATGGAAACTAATAAAGGAAGAAGTTGATCCATTATGTGAATTACTTTATAAAAGCAATTGTATTACAGGGTACTGAAGAAAATGTTAAGACCATTTTGAAAAGCAGAGAAAGTGACATTATTCATGTGGTATTATCTGGCAGAATACTGTTGCCATGGATAAATATATGTAATTTGTTATTAGAAACCATAATTTAAATGGTGAATGGTTAATTTATGTGTAACACATATAGAACTTGTTAGATTAATACAGCTTGTAATTTGTTTCAATCATAGTCTGTACAAGGTGTCTGTAATTTCAACAGTTTACAGACACACGATGATTTCAATGTTTAATACAGGTATCAAGTGGGCTGGTACTGGATCTCAATGGGATCAGTGTGTGCCATCTTCCACTGTTGATATATAATTTAACCTATTTATATCAAAGCTAGAAATAAATACACGGGTTAAGTGCTAGTTAGCAACTATCACTAGAATGTATGGTTGAAAGCATGTTTGAAAAAAAATCTGTGTGATTTTGTATCCAGTGGAGCTTGAATTTAACTGAAAGTCATACTTTTTTTCCCAAAATATTTTTTATTAACAAAGCATGAAGAAAAGGCATATACTGTTGTATGTGTAAGTACTTAAAGGTACAATCATATATTGCCACATGTTATACAGGTACAAAATGCCTTATGCCATTCATAAAAAGACAAAATAGCAATACAATATACAAATAAATAAAACAATGCATTTTGAAAAAAATTGTGAAATTATTTGATTTTAAATAGGATATTACAAATGAACTAAAATGTCACTTTTCACAAAGAAACACTTTTTGGACTACTCTACCAAAAATGTAGATATGTACACTCCATCCCATAATCTCTTCAGCACAATGTGGATGACCCAGGATAAACATAACTCAGTCGAACAGGGGTCAAATGCCATTTAAATAAGAATTGCATTAACAATTCAGCCCGATTTGTACATTTCGTAAACCCACATTTATTAAATAAAATTATGATGGTTGTGAATAGGTAAGTAATAAAATGAAATCATTTATCATTTGGTAATTTTTTTCACCAGTCTTTGTTTTGGGTCTAAGATGGTATGTACAGAAGCAACTACAATTGTAGAAAAAAAATGAATAAGTCTTGAGTCAGCAATCATTATTTCTTATTTAATCTTTTCAATAACAAAATAACTATCTTTATCTTTTACTTTATATAATAAATTTTGTGTTTGAAAATACTCACCTCTATCTTGAATTCCTGGATCCGGTTAAGGTTAGTGTCACCCCTAATATTTGACACATATACTATTTATACTTAGAGCCAGTTACTAAAAGGCTCCTAAAAAGGTGAGCACATTCTTCTTTTCACCTTAAAGAGATATTGCACTGCATGTTAAGGGTAAAACAATCTGCACCCAGAAGTCTCTTTTTTTCTTTTATTTCATCTTATTTGGAGTTCTACCTTGGCTGAAAGGAGGGAGGAAAAAGCAAGCTGAATAAATACGGTCTCGTTGCCTACCTTAAAGGCACGGATACTCAAGTGTTTAAAGCCTATATCCATATAAAATGCTCTAATAAATGTGAGTTTATTTGTATACATTTAAATTCATTTCAATATAGGTCTTACAATATCACCCTATGTATGTTTTCTGTTTTTTCCTTTTTATGTAAACATTTTGGTATTACCCTGAGTGGTAAATGTATATTTGTATTCTTGAGCACTTTGTAAATATACCTATTAGCGCTACACTCTTACCAACAGTGGGAAAGTGTTTACACTGACCCATTTGAGGTTTATTATCTGTTTTTTATAAACATTTATATGTTCATGTGTTGATGCCCAGATCAGCTATCCAAAATCGTATGGTCTATAGTGGAGCAACTCTGGAAATGTTTTATACAGCTGGACATTGTAATTACCAGGACAGAAATTGGGATAGAGGGATTAGTAGGTCACCAAAAGGAATCAGGATTTTGAACTTGTACAAGCACCAGCTAGAAAGGGCGCATATCTGGATTTGGTTATACCAATATTGATCTTCCAACCAACATTCAAATAGGGGAGCATTTGGGAAACAGTGGTCACAATATAGTGTCCTTTAAACATTTTTTTTTTTAAATTAATGCACATGGGGCATACTAAAACATATACTTTTAAAAAGATAAATTTCAAAAAGATAAGGGCAGCTTTACAATATATTGACAGGCAAAAACTCTTTAGTGAAAAAAACCCACAAAGGATAAATGGAATATCTTCAAACACATAATAGAAAGGCACATTTCTCAGTATATGCCATTTGGTAATAAATATAAAATAAATAAATTGAAATTGATGTGGCTCAGTCACAGGCATCCTATTAAAGATATAAGGAAGCTAATAATACATGCAAAAAAGAAAATAGATTTGCTAAACTTACAAATGAGGACATGATAGCCAAAGAGAGCAAAACAAAACACAAAACATTTTTTTTTTTTAAATAATATATTTTATTTTCATAATACATATGAATGGCTGGATAACTCAGTGGCAAAAGAGCAGGATTCAAGAAGCCCTACTCTTCCCCTTTACTTTACAGCCATATGTATTTATCAATACTAAAGTGTTTTGCTTTCATATCGTCCTGTGTTAGATGCGCTTGTATATGCTTCTATCTTTTGTGCTGCCTAAATTCAAAGGTCCTTATTACACTTTGTTTTGAAACTTCCTATGTGATCGTGTTTTACTTTATTATAGTGGATTCTAATAAATACTATCATGTGTATTAGTTTGCTCTTTTTTATATTTTCTTTTACCTATTTACTATTTATTTGTAACTGTGCTTGTAAACCTTTATATCACTACTTAACTTTCCTTCTTAAGTTCTCCTTATATCTGTAAATCATTTGGGTGTGTATTGATTTCACTATGACTACCCCCTTTTTGTTACAATATTCCCACACCTCTGTCCCCTCAATTATTCTAAACCTACCTGCCACTCTGTGAATCACCAGTTTAGTGAAAAAAAAAGAAAGGCAGAGTTTTTTATCCCTTCTATTACAGACTCTAGTTAATCAATCCTAATACAATCCCATTTAAGGGCTAATTTCCATACAGTTCTCCGTGAACTTTAGTTTGCCTTTGTGCGAGCGGTTCCAGTTGGAGAGCTGTATAGTTC
The DNA here is from genome assembly GCF_036172605.1 of Pelobates fuscus. NCBI lineage: Eukaryota > Metazoa > Chordata > Amphibia > Anura > Pelobatidae > Pelobates > Pelobates fuscus. Next base: position 241,428,941 of record NC_086321.1, on the reverse strand, counting down.
CTGGTTCTTTGCTCGGCTATCATCCTACAGTTGTTCCACTTTTACATTAAAAAAAAAAGAGCGCCACCTTATATAGGAACTATTCAAAACTCTAGAAAGTCAATCATAGTTAAATCTACTTCCAAAGCCAATTTTTGTAAAATTCTCCATATATTTTCCTTTCTACATTAATTTACATTTTATTTGCAAACATGCTCAAATCGAGGCCTTAGTAGCTCTTTTCTTGGTTTTCTTGACTTTCTTAATTATCTTGAGAAAAAAAAAGACCTTTAACCCTTTCTTCTCCTCATCCTCTTCTATCAATCTGTTATTGTCCAACACCATATATTTGTTTCTCTTCCATTCATTCCATCAGAGACTCGGGAGTTTCAAATTTTTCCATCTTCTCTTGCCATATTAGGGAATCCCCATATATATTTCACTCCTCTCGATCTCAAGACAAACAGCTGCTGACTGAATCCTCTTCGCCATTTCCTCATATAAAATGACAAGTCTGGAAAGATCAATAATTCCTTAAATCTATCTTCCAAAGCAGGTTTATTTTTTAGTGACAACATGATCTTGTTTTTAAGATAGAAGGATTGGAATTTAACTATTACATCTCTGTGTAAAGATTCTGCTATATTTTGGGGTCTTGGGAGTCTGTGGGCTCTGTCCAGTTCAGAGTCTTTTAGTCCTATTTTGGATAGCAGTGACTCAAAATATTCTATTAGAAATGTTTTCAACATTTTGTCATTAATGGGTTCAAAAATGTTATGGATCCTTATATTGGATCTTCTAGAGCGGTCTTCTATGTCATTTAATTTACCTTCTAATTGTTCCACCTTCAAATGCAGATCCGAAAAAGTTGTTTGCATTTGATTATATTTTAGTTCTGTTTGCATAATTTTTTACTCTATTGATCCTAACTTTTCCTGCATGCTTTGTATTACGTATTTTAATTCTGTCAATCCCTTCTGAATATCTTATGTCAAGTCTGTCAAGATTTCCTCGGTTAGGAAGTTACTTTCTTGCACTTCCTGAGGGGGCTTGACTTTAGTAGGAGTTAGGGTTTCACGGATTTCCATAATCGCTTGGGATTTATTTTGAGAGGGGGAAAAATAGCCTGAAAGACTTTTCTCTGGTATGCTGTCTTTTTTTTTTTTTCCTTTTTCTTCTTGTCATCTTGTGCTTTTTTTTTATGCCAAATTGAAATAATAAATTACCTTTTCTTTATTTTGTCTTTCTTTTTCCTTCCTTTAATTATCCTCCTATCTCTTCCCCCTTTTCCCCTTTCTTTTCTTTTTTTATTCCCTTTATTTTCCCCTTTTTATTCTATCCCCTTTTCCTTGCCTTTTTCCCATCAACCTGCTTTTAGCTCTTCCGGCCCTTAGTATCAATGATTCTCTTGGGATTAAAGAGTTTTGCTGGTCTATTTCAGCATATCAAAGTCTTTCCAACTTATAAACCTGCTAATATTTTTCAACTTCAAACAGGTTATTTCTTTGTTCGGGGGTATGTATTATATCTAGAATTTATTTTATTACTCCCCCTTTTAACTGTTTATATTCTCTCATCAGTCAGAGTAAAAGAAAAAATTCACATATATATATTTTTTTGATGCTTGCGGCTGTCTCTCCGCCTTTCCGTGCCTTTCTCTCTTATCTTTTGCAATCCCCCTCTATTGAGTCGAACCTCGGTATCCCACCGTACTTTCGTATTTTCCCCTCTTGTCCTCTTCTCCCGTCCTCCCATCCTCTATATTCCTGTAATTTCTAGTTGCCTTGCACCCCTGTAGATTATCGTGTTGATGTCTCCTCATGCAGCTTAACTTTCTGCCGTCCACCTCTACGCCATATCGCCCCTCCTCTTAAATCGACGTGCTTGCGCACTTACATCATGATGTTCCGATGAGGTCCCCAAAGCATTTTTTAACCCCTTCAGGACGGAGTCAATAGTACACGTTCTGATCAAAACAAAACGTAAACAAAAACTGGAATTTGCGCTATATGTCTGTTCACCCGTAGTTCACCTCTTTCATATTAAATGCACCCACACTTATTATATATCATTTTGTTCAGGAGAAACAGGGCTTTCATTTCATATAAAATATTTGTATATGAAACAATTTATTATGAATAAAATTAAAAAAAACTGTGAGAAATGTAAAATTTTTTTTTACATTTGTAGTTCCGCCTCACATTTTAGCTGTAAATGTCATAATACTGTTAGGTTTTACTGCAACAAACTGCACATATTTGTAATCAGCGATGTCTCACGAGTACAACATTACCCCCCATTAACAGGTTTTATGGTGTTTTGGAAAGTTACAGGGTCAAATATAGAACGTTCCATTTTTCAAATTGAAATTTGCCAGATTAGTAATGTTACCTTTGAGACGGTGTGGTAGCCCAGGAATGAGAATTACCCCCATAATGGCATACCATTTGAAAAAGTAGACAACCCAAGGTATTGAACGTGGGGTATGTTTAGTTTTTTTTAGTAGCCACTTAGTCACAAACACTGGCCAAAGTTAGCGTTCATATTTGTTTTTGTGTGAAAAAAGCAAAAAACTAATATTTGGCCAGTGTTTGTGACTAAGTGGCTACTAAAAATGACTGGACATACCCCATTTGCAATACCTTGGGTTGTCTACTTTTGCAAATGGTATGCCATCATAGGGGTAATTCTTATTCCTGGGCTACCATACGGTCTCAAAGGCAACATAACTAATCTGGCAAATTTCAATGTCAAAAAAATGAAATGCAAGCCTTATATGTGACTCTCTAACTTTCCAAAACACCATAAAACCTGTACATGGGGGGTACTGTTATTCTCGGGAGACTTCACTAAACACAAATATTAGTGTTTTAAAACAGTAAAACATATTACAACAATAATATAGTTCATAAAAGTGCAGTTTGTTTGTAAAAAATGCAAAAAACTTCACTTTTACTTAAAATATCATCGTTGTAATACAATTTACCAGTTTTAAACACTAATATTTGAGTTCAGCGAAGTCTCCCGAGTAAAACAGTACCCCCTATATACAGGTTTTATGGTGTCTTGGAGAGTTACAGGGTCAAATATAGTGCTTGCAAATTAAATTCTCTGCACTTTCTCCCTGTGTTGTCAGGCATGTCAATCAAATTTTAATTAATCAAATGACATAATTATGTTAAAAAATTACTTAAATATACACGTAGAATTTTAATATATATGCATTTATAGGTATATAAATTCTACGTGTATACTAATGCAGTGCTCCCCAACCTTTTTATCGCCGCGGACCGGTAAACGTTTGATAATTTTTCCGTGGCCCGCTTGTTTTGATTTAATAAGACAAAAAAAAAAAAACAGTCACATATATTAAAAAAACACGCAGGCACATACATAGTCAGAAAATCACAAACACAGTCACATAAAGACATAGACTCAAAATTGTGTGTATGTGTGTGTGAGCGGTGCAGTGTGTATGTGAGGGTGGCAGTGTGTGTGTGTTTGGGGCAGTGTGTGTATGGGGGGCAGTGTGTGTAGTGTGTGTATGGGGGCAGTATTTGTGGGGCAGTGTGTCTATGGGGCAGTGTTTGTGGGGCAGTGTGTGCAGTGTGTGTATGGGGCAATGTGTGTAGTGTGTGTATGGGGCAGTGTTTGTAGTGTGTGTTTATGGGGCAGTGTTTGTGGGGCAGTGTTTGCGGGGCAGTGTGTGTAGTGTGTGTTTATGGGGCAGTGTTTGCGGGGCAGTGTGTGTAGTGTGTATGGGGCAGTGTTTGCGGGGCAGTGTGTGTAGTGTGTGTATGGGGCAGTGTTTGCGGGGCAGTGTGTGTAGTGTGTGTATGGGGCAGTGTTTGCGGGGCAGTGTGTGTATGTGTGTGTGTATGGGGCAGTGTTTGTGGGGCAGTGTGTGTATGGGGCAGTGTGTGTAGTGTGTGTATGTGGGCAGTGTTTGTGGGGCATTGTGTGTAGTGTGTGTATGTGGGCAGTGTTTGTGGGGCAGTGTGTGTATGGGGCAGTGTTTGTGGGGCAGTGTGTACAGTGTGTGTATGGGGCAGTGTTTGTGGGGCAGTGTGTGTAGTGTGTGTATGGGGCAGTGTGTGTAGTGTGTGTATGGGGCAGTGTTTGTGGGGCAGTGTGTGTAGTGTGTGTATGGGGCAGTGTTTGTGGGGCAGTGTGTGTAGTGTGTGTATGGGGCAGTGTTTGTGGGGCAGTGTGTGTGTGTGAGGCAGTGTTTGTAGTGCGTGTATGGGGCAGTGTTTGTGGGGCAGTGTGTGTATGGGGCAGTGTGTGTAGTGTGTGTATGGGGCAGTGTGTGTAGTGTGTGTATGGGGCAGTGTTTGTGGGGCAGTGTGTGTATGGGGCAGTGTTTGTGGGGCAGTGTGTGTATGGGGCAGTGTGTGTATGGGGCAGTGTTTGTGGGGCAGTGTGTGTATGGGGCAGTGTTTGTGGGGCAGTGTGTGTAGTGTGTGTATGGGGCAGTGTTTGTGGGGCAGTGTGTGTAGTGTGTGTATGGGGCAGTGTTTGTGGGGCAGTGTGTGTAGTGTGTGTATGGGGCAGTGTGTGTATGGGGGGTAAGGAGGGTAGGGAGGCCTTTTTATTTATTTATTTAATTAAACTTAATATATTCATGTCCCCCCTCCCTCCTCTCCCCCCTCTTACCTTTACTGGGAGGAGGGGGGACATTTCTTAGTCCCCCCTGGTGGTCCGGTGGGGATTCCCTGGTGGTCCGGTGGTGGTGAGATGAACTCTAGCCCAGTTACAGGGCTAGAGTTCACTCTCGCGAGATTTGGAGCGTTGCCGTGGTTACCGCGGCAACACTCCAAATCTCGCGAGAGGAGGACCCGGAGGAACTGCAGGTAAGAGCTCCCGGGTCCTCTCTCACTCCCTCCCCTGCCGGCTGTCCGCACAGTGCCTGCGGACCGGGGAGGGAGATCTCTGATCTCCCCACCGGTCCGCAGGCACATTGCAGGGCTGGCACTTGGGCAATGCCAGCCCTGCATTAGCCGGCAGGCTCGCACACCCCTGGGCGGCCCGGTACCGTTTGATCCACGGACCGGTACCGGTCCGTGGCCCGGGGGTTGGGGAACACTGTACTAATGTAATCTTTTATGTAATTATATGTATTTATCTCTATATATATATTTGCGGTTATTTGTATTTTATATATAGATAGATATATATAGAATGTCATTCTAAGTTTATTCTGTTTCCAATATATATATATTAATAACAAAATACAGTTAGAATGAAATTACATATGAATATATAATTTATTTTATATTTTGTTTCAATATTTTATTTATTTATTTAATTATTTTATTTATTTATTATTGTAATTATACGTATATATATATAATATATATATGTAGATCTATTATATATATAATATATATACATATTATATATATGTAACATCATTCTAAGTGTATTTTAATACTAATATATGTACTTATATTAATATTAAAATACACTATGTATGACGTTAAATATATATAATATACATATATATATATATAAAAAAATAAAAAATAAAAATATTTATTTATTTATTTTATTTTCAAACATGTTTAATACTTTTTTTTTACACTACCTACCAGCAGGGGGACTGTCTAATATTTTAGACAGTCCCCCTGCTGGCAGATCCATAGCCAGCTATAGGGGGCCATGTGATCGCTCTTTGAGAGCGATCACATGGCCCCCGGGGGCCTCATTTGCCGGAGGGGGGCTGCCTGGGCTCTCAGACAGCCCCCAGAAGAGGATCGCGGCGGAGGTGAGTACCTCCTAGCTCCTGGGGCTGCAAGCCGCTACGCCGTTCTATGCCGCCGCGACGGCTTTAAAGCCCTTTAAAGCCGCGACGGCATAGAACGCCGTAACGGCGTTAAGGGGTTAAATACATAAATTCAAAAAAATAATAAAAAAATGAAAGTGTAGGTAGACTGAAAACAAGGATAGGATGTTGGTGAATGAAGACAAGGAAAATGCAGAAATTTCAAATAACAATTTCTCCTCACTATATATATTAAGGAAGAACCTATGGCTAGAGAAATGCAAATGATTGCAGCAAAACAACTTGTAGAAACATTAGGGATTTTTCTAGCCTTGGTGAAGGAATAATCTAAATTTTATTAAATACAGGAGGTGAATATTTGCTTAAAGGCACACTATAGTCACCAGAACTACAGCTTATTGAATTTGTCCTGGTGAGTAGAATCATTACCTTCAGGCTTTTTGCTGTAAACACTGTCTTTTCAGAGAAAATGCAGTGTTTACATTACAGCCTAGTGATAACTTCACTGGCCACTCCTCAGAGGGCTGTTAGAGATCCTTCCTGGGTCATGGCTGCCGAAAATGCATCCAAACATTCAGTATCTCCCCGCCTCTGCATGCAGACACTGGACTTTCCTCATAGAGATTCATTGATTCAATTCATCTCTATGATGAGATGCTGATTGGTCAGGGTTGTGTTTGAATCATGCTGGCTCTGCCTTTGATCTGCCTCTTTGTCAATCTCAGCCAATCCTATGGGGAAGCATTGTGATTGGATAAGATTACCACTACCAGCAGACTGCTTGTTTTTTTTTCTTTTTAGGCAAGCAGCATGCAGAGTAACAACTTCTGGCTTGAATACAGTAAGATATTGCTATATTTATGGAGGCATAAGGGGCCCAGGGGCCTAGATGGTGGTGTTAACACATGTTTGTGTTCCTGACCCTATAGTAATCCTTTAACCTTCTTTACTGAAAACCTCCAGCAGCAAAGAAATTGTTAACATAACTTTTCAGAACAACCAATAAGAACAAAATAATAGTATAAAACTGTCAGGCAGACCCTCCCACTTCCTCTTTCTTTGATGAGGTTGAGCAGGAGACCATGAAATCCAACTGAGTCAACTGTAGGGTCAACTGTAATAGGCACAATCAGTTGAGAAACTGCCAGATCCAGAAAAAATCCTTATTACACTGCAAGAAAAAATAAATATTGTGAAAGTGAAAATCAGTACTTCAACAGAACAAAACATGATGAAAAAACTCACAACGGCAACCAGCACCAACACAGAAAACACAGAAAAAGTTTTATTAATCAAACATGTTACAATACATTACAAAAGTACACCAATACCCCAAATTTAACACAAAATAAAACCAGGGAGGTTAATGTCAATTAATGGGGTGAATATTCACCTCCTGTATTTAATAACATTTAGATTATTAGTTCACCAAGGCTATAATAATCCCTAATTTTATGGCAAGACAAGAGGCTTCATATTTGCTATTTTAACATACAGACATAAAAGCAAAAGAAACATGGGATCGTGGATGGAAAAAAAAGTATGGAAAGTCGATTCACTAGACCAATCAACAGTGCCGAGAATATCCGTAAGGTACCCAGCGGCTTCTAGAGCTGCTGTAGCTGCAGTGCCCCAAACCAAATGTGCCCTAAAGGAACTCTCCACACCAGCAGATGAAAGAAGCCATCTAACCCACCAAGTGATTGTAGGTGCAGAAACAGCCCTAAATGGTTGTACATAGGGAATCAATAGCTGCCTGATAATGTGGTCAGAGGGGCAAAAGGACAAAGTCATGGAGATATACAACCATTAGTGATGTCGCGAACATAAAATTTTCGGTTCGCAAATGGCGAACGCGAACTTCCGCAAACGTTCGCGAACCGGCGAACCAGGCGAACCGCCATAGACTTCAATGGGCAGGCGAATTTTAAAACCCACAGGGACTCTTTCTGGCCACAATAGTGATGGAAAATTTGTTTCAAGGGGACTAACACCTGGACTGTGGCATGCCGGAGGGGGATCCATGGCAAAACTCCCATGGAAAATTACACAGTTGATGCAGAGTCTGGTTTTAATCCATGAAGGGCATAAATCACCTAACATTCCTAAAACACATTGGATATGGATTGACACCTGACATATGATATATTGACACCTTGACATATGGATTGACACCTGTCCTCAGAGACCCTGATACACACTGACACAGAGCAGAATAGGGACTGTTCCCCCTACATAGGGTCACTTGGCAGATATGGATTGACACCTGTCCTCAGGGACCCTGATACACACTGACACAGATCAGAATAGGGACTGTTCCCCCTACATAGGGTCACTTGGCAGATATGGATTGACACCTGTCCTCAGGGACCCTGATACACACTGACACAGAGCATAATAGGGACTGTTCCCCCTACATAGGGTCACTTGGCAGATATGGATTGACACCTGTCCTCAGAGACCCTGATACACACTGACACAGAGCAGAATAGGGACTGTTCCCCCTACATAGGGTCACTTGGCAGATATGGATTGACACCTGTCCTCAGGGACCCTGATACACACTGACACAGAGCAGAATAGAGACTGTTCCTCCTACATAGGGTCATTTGGGAGATATGGATTGACACCTAACCTAAGGATCCCTGATACACACTGACACAGAGAGGAATAGGGACTGTTCCCCTTACATAAGGTAACTTGGCAGATATGGATTGACACCTGTCCTCAGGGACCCTGATACACACTGACACAGAGCAGAATAGGGGCAGTTCCCCCTACATAGGGTCACTTGGCAGATATGGATTGACACCTGTCCTCAGGGACCATGATACACACTGACACAAAGCAGAATAGGGACTGTTCCCCTAACATAGGGTCACTTGGCAGATCTGGATTGACACCTGTCCTCAGGGACCCTGATACAGACTGACACAGAGCAGACTAGGGATTGTTCCTCCTACATAGGGTCACTTGGCAGATATGGATTGACACCTGTCCTCAGGAACCCTGATACACACTGACACAGAGCAGAATAGGGACTGTTCCCCCTACATAGGGTCACTTGGCAGATATGGATTGACACCTGTCCTCAGGGACCCTGATACACACTGACACAGAGCAGAATAGGGACTGTTCCCCCTACATAGGGTCACTTGGCAGATATGGATTGACACCTGTCCTCAAGGACCCTGATACACACTGTCACAGAGCAGAATAGGGACTGTTCCTCCTACATAGGGTCACCATTTTTAGCCCAAGGCAGCTTATCTCATCAGGCCTTTTTTAGTCTAATGTATCGCCCACTGTCAGTCCCTTCGGGATCCATCCCTCATTCATCTTAATAAAGGTGAGGTAATCTAGACTTTTTTGACCTAGGCAACTTCTCTTCTCAGTGACAATACCTCCTGCTGCACTGAAGGTCCTTTCTGACAGGACACTTGAAGCGGGGCAGGCCAGAAGTTCTATCGCAAATTGGGATAGCTCAGGCCACAGGTAAAGCCTGCACACCCAGTAGTCAAGGGGTTCATCGCTCCTCAGAGTGTCGATATCTGCAGTTAAGGCGAGGTAGTCTGCTACCTGTCGGTAGAGTCGTTCTCTGAGGGTGGATCCCGAAGGGCTGTGGCGATGCGTAGGACTTAAAAAGCTCCACATGTCCTCCATCAACAACACGTCATTAAAGCGTCCTGTCTTTGCCGGCGTGGTCGTGGGAGGAGTGTCAGGATCGGGACAGGGATCCAACACGCAAAGTACAAACAGGAGGTAGGTACGTATACCGGACCTTAGAATGGCCGGACTAACGTAAGGAGTAAGCAAAGAATGGTCTAGAGACAAGCCGAGGTCGAGGGAACGAGAGAGCAGATAAGCGAGAGACAAGCCGAGTCAAAGGGTAATAGAGGTAAGCAGGGTAGAACAAACAAGCCGGGTCAAAACCAAAGAGACAAATAGATAACAAGAGCACTGAGTGACTAGACAAGCTAGAACCACGACAGGGCAATGAGCAAATGTATAAAGCCCTACTTTATACCCTGGTTCTAGATAGGTAATCACGCCCCCGACGAGTCCTGATTCGTGGTCGGGACTTGATTGACAGGTCGGAACGGAGTGTCGTCATGACGTCGGCTACTGAGCGCCGCGTCATAAAAGGAAGCGGGTCCCTCGCGGCCGGCGTGTAAACGGCCGAGAGAACTGCGAGGAACGAGTGAGTCAACCCCTCTGAGAGGATGAACGTCTAAGTATCTCACCTCCTCTGAGGTAGAGACAACAGGTAGCCTGACAAGGAGGACGATTACTTTCACCTCTTCCCCTGTTAGATTCTCGTTGTGTTGTGACATCACCCTTATACGCTGTGTAAAGCATACTTTTTTATTTATTTGCAAATGCTGCATCCTTTCCGACTTGTAATTTGGTAACATTTCAGCCACTTTCTGCTTATACCGGGGGTCTAGTAGCGTGGACACCCAGTACAGGTCATTCTCCTTCAGCCTTTTTATACGAGGGTCCCTCAACAGGCACGACAGCATGAAAGACCCCATTTGCACAAGGTTGGATGCCGAGCTACTCATTTCCCGTTCCTCCTCCTCAGTGATTTCAATGAAGGTATGTTCTTCCTCCCAGCCACGTACAACAACACGGGTACCAGATAGGTGACAACAAGAACCCTGGGATGCCTGTTGTGTTTGGTCTTCCTCCTCCTCCTCCTCAAAGCCACATTCCTCCTCTGTCTCCTCTTCCTAACAATCCTCTTCCAGCGTTGCCGCAGGTCCAGTAAGCGATGCTGATAAGGCTGTTTCTTGTGGTGATGGTGACGACAACTTTTCCTCTTCCTCTTCATGCTCATCTACGGCCTGATCCAGAACTCTTCGCAGGGCACGCTCCAGGAAGAAAACAATTGGTATGATGTCGCTGATGGTGCCTTTGGTGCAACTGACTAGGTTTGTCACCTCCTCAAAAGGACACATGAGCCTACAGGCATTGCGCATGAGCGTCCAGTAATGTGGTAAAAAAATTCCCAGCTCCCCAGAGGCTGTCCTAGCACCCCGGTCATACAAATATTCATTAATGGCTTTTTCTTATTGGAGCAGGTGGTCGAACATTAGGAGTGTTGAATTCCAACGTGTCGGGCTGTCACAAATCAAGCGACTCACTGGCATGTTGTTTCGCCGCTGGATATCTGCAAAGTGCGCCATGGCCATGTAGGAACGCCTGAAATGGCCACACACCTTCCTGGCCTGCTTCAGGACGTCCTGTAAGCCTGTGTACTTATGCACAAAGCATTTTACGATCAGATTACACACATGTGCCATGCACGGCACATGTGTCAACTTGCCCAACTTCAATGCAGCCAACAAATTTGTTCCATTGTCACAAACCACTTTGCCGATATCCAGTTGCTGCAGAGTCAGCCACTTTTCCACCTGTGCGTTCAGGGCGGACAGGAGTGCTTGTCCGGTGTGACTCTCTGCTTTCAAGCAAGTCAAACCCAAGACGGCATGACACTGCCGTATCCGGGATGTGGAATAGTACCTGGGGAGCTGGGGGGGTGCCGTTGATGTGGAGCAAGACGCAGCAGCAGAAGAGGACTCAGCTGAGGAGGTTATGGAAGAGGATGGAGTCGGAGGAGTAGAGGAGCTGGCGGTGTCACCAACTCCTCTGCAGAGCCACGCATTCCATGCTTTGCAGCCATCTGCAGGTTTACCCAATGCGCAGTGTAGGTGATATACCTGCCATGACCATGCTTTGCAGACCAGGTATCAGTGGTCAGATGGACCCTTGCCCCAACACTGTGTGCCAGACATGCCATTACTTCCTTTTGCACAATCGAGTACAGGTTGGGGATTGCCTTTTGTGCAAAGAAATTTCGGCCGGGTACCTTCCACTGCGGTGTCCCAAGAGCTACAAATTTTTGGAACGCCTCAGACTCCACCAGCTTGTATGGTAAAAGCTGGCGGGATAAAAGTTCAGACAAGCCAGCTGTCAGACGCTGGGCAAGGTGGTGACTTTCTGACATTGGATTCTTACGCTCAAACATGTCCTTGACAGACACCTGACTGTGGGCAGATGAGCGGGAACTGCTCAAGGCAAGAGACGGAGTGGCGGATGGTTGAGAGGGGGCAAGGAGGACAGCAGTGGTTGACGTGGCTGAAGATGCTGGACCAGGATGAGGATGGTGGCTTTGAGTTTGTGTGCTGCTTGTACTCATGTGTTGATCCCATAGGCGTTTGTGATGTGCGACCATGTGCCTACGCAAAGCAGTTGTACCTAGGTGGGTGTGCTCGACCAGCCTTCTTAATTTCGTTTAAAGTTTGACACAGATAGCTGGAAATCTCCTCTTGGCAAAGCGAGTAAAATTGATTAACTAGGCCATCAGGTCCAGGAGCTGAGCCAAGTCTCAATTTAGAGATTGCCCATTTAACTTCCTCTTCCATTATATCTTCATTTAACTTTGACAACTCTGTATGAGAGACCCTGGGAAGATAGATCTTGTCTAAAAATTCCAAAATTCTCCTTTTTTTGCCACTAACAGCTATACTAGAGGAATTCAAATTATAAATAATATTTCTCAAAACATGCGGCAATTTCATCAGGTTTAACAAACAGTTTTTTATTACATAACAACTTGTTTATTCTATTATTGTTTAATTTTTGTTTCAACTTACTAGCCATCCATTTCCCTGCTCTATTTTGGCCGTGGTATGATCTTTGTGGGCAGCCCAAAAGGTTTATCCACCAATAGTTGCTGAATTCTTTTTATTTGTAATTGTAATTCTCGAATTTTATTTATCTTTGAGTCAGATGGAGATTTTTTATTTTCTCTGTCCAGTAGCACCAATTCTATATGTAAATCTCTTAATGGTTTACCTCTTCTTTAAAACTGACTGCCATTTTATCATTATCCCTCTTATAATATAGATATACCTCTCCTCATCGGACCTCTCCCCGGCCGTCCTGCAACGTGTCACTGCTTGCCTCTCTTCCATCTCTGACTGGATGTCGTCACGCTTTCTCAAACTTAACCTCTCTAAAACTGAACTCCTTGTCTTTCCTCCTCCTAATACTGATCCTCCTCTCTCACTCTCCCTTCAAGTCAGTGATATCCACATAAGTCCATCCCTACAAGCGCGCTGTCTTGGCGTCATACTTGACTCTGGTCTCACCTTTGAGTCTCACATCCAGTTTGTTGCCAAGTCCTGTAGGTTCCAACTCAAAAACATAGCCCGCATCCGCCCCTTTCTTACGCAAGATGCTACCAAGGAGCTTGTCCATGCTCTAGTAATTTCCCGCATGGATTACTGTAACCCTCTCCTGATTGGTCTCCCCAAAAGCCGTACTGCCCCGCTACAGTCTGTAATGAATGCTGCAGCTAGACTGATTTTCCTATCCAGTCGGTCCTCTCACACCTCGCCCCTCTGCCAGTCCTTACATTGGCTCCCTGTATCCTATAGGAGTCAATTCAAAGTGCTAACCCATACATTTAAAGCACTGAACAATTCCAGCCCCTCTTATATCTCTTCACTGATCCAGAGGTATGCCCCTCCTCGTACTCTCCGCTCTGCCCGCGACCACCTCCTGACCGCTGCTCGCACCCGTACGGCCAACTCACGCTTGCAGGACTTCTCACGGGCGGCTCCTCTCCTATGGAATAACTTGCCTACTGCCATCAGACTCTCCCCTAGTCTTCAATCATTTAAGAAGGGCCTTAAATCCCATCTCTTCAGGAAAGCATATGGCCTCCCAGAGTAATCTCTCCCTTACATACCTGTCCCTATGGGATAGTGCTTTGCTCTCTCCTCCAGCTCTGCTTCACTCCTACTTGATATTTCCTATCCTAATGTTTCTAATACCCCACTTCCTATAGACTGTAAGCTCATTTGAGCAGGGTCCTCTTCAACCTATTATTCCTGTAAGTTTTCTTGTAATTGTCTTATTTATTGTTACATCCCCCCCCTCTCAAAATATTGTAAAGCGCTACGGAATCTGTTGGCGCTATATAAATGGCAATAATAATAATAATAATAATAATAATATAAGCTTTATAGGATAGCCATACTATTGCTTTAGAATTTACAGTTCCATCATTTCTTAAAAAGAATGCAGCCGTTTCATTTTTTAGGTTTTTAAGTATTTCCTGATCTTTTAATAATTCTATATTCATCCTCCATGATCTCTTGTTCTTAACGGGAGGGTCAATATCCAAACTTACTCCAACCAGACCGTGATCAGACCAAGTGATCACCCCTATTTCTGAATGTTTGATCTTTGAGATACCCTGCCCATCCACAAAAATATAATCCAATCTACTATACATTTTATGTCTACGTGAAAAAAATGAGTAGTCCCTCTCTAACAGGTGGAAAATTCTCCATGTATCAAAAAGATTGTATTTTAATAATACCCTATTGAACTTCTTAGAATTTTGTACTAGATGAGGATCCAATTTTATCTCTCCCATAAAGTTTCTATCTACAGATTGATCCAAAGGCAAATTAAAATCTCCACAGACGACTAAGGTCTCTCTAAAAAATGTTTTCATTACTTTCAATGTCTGAGTAATAAACTTAATTTGCCCTTTGTTAGGGACATACATATGTAAAATTGTAAATTTGTGGGAATTAATCAAACCTGCCCATAGCAAATATCGTCCTTCTTTATCATCTATGACAATATCCTCTTTTATTGTTGGTGTTTTATTAAATATTATTGACACCCCTCTCTATTTACTTCATGAGTAAGTAGCATTATAAGGATTAGAATAATATCTATTACCAAAAAAGGGAATTTTATTAGTCTGCCAGTGAGTTTCTTGCAAACATATAACGTCTGGTTTATCCCTAAACAAGTTTTTAAATGCTATACTTCTTTTACCCATTGTGTTTAAACCCTGGACATTTTGACTAATAATCCTGAGAGTCATAGTGAACCAAACTCACCATGACTCTGAGAGCCATCTAAACCACCTCCATCAGCACTTCTTACCCCATATCTTGGAACCTCCCAAATAACATAATAAACGCACTCATACCCATTCATCCACAAAATAAAAAATTGGTGTGATACAATCATCTTCTTAAAGGATCTACCTACTTAGAAAGACCCCACTTCTCACACTACCACCTCTTGAGAAACAGTCAAGATTTGATGAGGGATGTATTAATGGAAATGTGACAGTTCATTTCCTTCATAACGGTGTCACCAAAGAGTAGGCCTTTGGAGTTAGGACCCAATTTATTAGAGGCCAAGTCAGTCACCTTGCCATCCAGCTTGTAAAGGGCCGCCTTGCGGTGTTCTGAGTTGAGGGACACATTGGCATTGCCCAGTAGACATATAGCCCTTCGGGCCCACTCCTGGTGGAGATGAGCGTCAACTGGAGCTCCACGGTGCCAGGCATCATCCGCCATAAGAGCTGTGTCAACAGACCACTGATATTGAGTAGCTTATCCCTGGCTGAGCATAGACCCAGGCCTTTGCGTGGATCCTTCCAGGATCTTGTCATGAAGGTGGCGAACATCGGATCAAAATCAGTGGTTAGGGCCACTTTATCCATTAGCATTGGGCGGGGGCATTCGGCCCTCCTTATCCAAAGGGCGGCAAAGCCAGTAACGTAAATATTCTGCAATGTGGTCTGGGGGAGCCCATTCTGCAGAACAAGGATGTTTGAGGAGATGTGGGTCAAAGAGTGGGCGTAAAGAAGGGTCCAGGATCTCTCATAGGGTGTCAGCGGTTGCCAAGGGAGCCCTCAGGGAGTCAGTTGCAGGGGAGCCCAAAACTGTCTCCCTCATGTAGGGTGAGGGTCGGCCAAGAAACCCTCACCGGGTGATGCATTACCAGAGCTGCTGCTAGCTTTCTACTCATTCAGGGTGTCATAGCCAGTTGCCTCGGAGTACGTGTCTTCATTTGGGCAACCACCGGAACCAGAGCCCTGTTTGGCTAGCTTGGCTGACATATTTCCCTTGCCAGTGATCATGCCTTGACCTGTCCAAGGTCTTTTGTGCACTGTGCCTATGTCCACAGAGCGGAGGGAGCCACCTGAGTCAGACTCCCGAGCCGCAGAGGTGCGGGTCCCATAGAGGTAGGTGGAGCGTATCATATCATGCAAAATAGGCCAGTAAAGGAGGTGGTCACCCTAAGAGTAAGTATAATGGGATCCAGGGCAGAGGGATGGGATCACCCAACCCAGAAAAATGCCACAGTAGTGTGACCCAGCAGGGCACAGTATAGCATGCCAGTGTACCAGTAGCATATAATATAAGGGCGGTCACCCCATGCATGAATAGGCCACAGGCCTTGCTCCACTGTGGAGTATATAGCTGCCTAAGAACTTACCTATGGGAGAAAATACATCAAGTTATAGGAGAAACAGGGGAAGAAGAGGATGGCAACATAGCCAGCAGCAGTAGTGTCAGTGAGGTGGGGAGGACCAGACTGCCCAAAACGCACGGAGCCCACCGGATCCAAAAATATGGCCGCCGCGGCTCAAAAAATGGTGGGATACAGCTGGGAAGTGTGGGAGTGGGGCTGGAAATGGCAGTACCCTGGAGGGTGCCGCGGGAGTGCACAGCGCAAGGGAAAGCCAGGAGGGGTTCCCAGGGTAAGCCCCATGAGTGAGGTCAGCCTAGACAGTCCCAGATCCTAAAGAAATACAGTATGAATATACACCCACAAGCAGCCCAGCACACAGCATAGATAATAGTATTAAAAATTAAAGAAAAACAATAATGAAATATAATAATTAAATAAACAACCCAAAGCATACACACTCTCTGAGTTTGGGAGTGCTTACCTGGAGGCAGCAGCAAAGAAAGAAGAAGTGGGAGGATTTGCCTGAGAGATTTATACTGCTATTATTTTGTTCTGATTGGTTGTTCTTAAAAGTTATGTTAGCTATTTCTTTGCTGCTGGAGGTTTTCAGCATAGAAGGTTAAGCAAATATGAAGCCTCCTGTCTTGCTATGAAATTGTGATTTGATGATTCAAGAAAAGGTGCTGCAGCAACTAAAGAAAGTTAATATAAACAAAGCTCCAGGGCCTGATAATATTTACCCAAGAGTACTTAAGGATCTAAGTGTGGAAATAAGTGACACTCTGTTTTTATTCTTTTAAGATTATTTGTTTTCAGGGATCGTACTGGAGGATTGGAGGAAGGCAGATGTGGTTCCTATATTCAAAAAAGGAAAATTAAAGATGTGTGAGCTTAACTTCTGTGCGTGAGAAAGTAGTTGGAATGTTATTAAGGGATAATATTCAGGAATTCCTTGAGAAGAATATTATTATTGGCAAAAATCAGCATGGATTTATGAAACATAGGTCACGTCAAACTAACTTAATTGCATTCTATGAAGAAGTAAGTAGACGTATAGATCAGGGTTTTGCATTGAATGTTATCTACTTGGATTTTGCCAGGGCATGTAATATGGTTCCACACAATAGATGAACAAAATCTTGTTCTTGGGTAGAGCATTGGCTTAAAAAAAGAGTACAGAGAGTTATTAATGGTAAATTTTAAAGCTGGACAAAAGTGGTAAGTGGTTTCCCTCAGGGCTCTGTTTTGGGACCACTTCTATTTAACATATTTATTAATTATCTTGAAATAAGCATTGGAAGTCATGTTTCAGTGTTTGTAGATGAGACACGACTCTGTAGAGTAATACAATGTGAGCAGAATATTACTATGCTGCAGAGGGATTTAGATTGGGGCAATTGGCTCTTAAATTGCTGATGAAACATCATAAATTGTAGTAAATTAGGGATAACAACAGACAAGAAGGATTTGGGGAATTGTTACAGAGGGAAAACTAGGCAACAATGAGCAACATCAATCAGCAGTTTATAAGGCCAGAACGGTATTGCCATGTATAAAAAGGTGCATTCATTATCTGGATGAGAATATAATTTTGTCTCTTTATCAATCACTGAAGACCACATCAAGAATATGCTGTGCAATTTTGGGCACGTGTTCTAAAGAAGGATATTATGGCACTAGAAAAAGTGCAGAGCGTGCTATAAAATGAATAAAAGGAATGTAACATGTTAATTATGCACCTCAGAGGGGAAATGATAGCATTCAGGGCCCATAAAAAAACATTGTCTGTAAATCTATGCATAGTACTCAAGGTCACACATTTAGACTGGAAGAAAGGAGCAAGATGTGGAAATTCTCTGCCTGAAGAAGTAGTTTTATCAGTGTCTGTATAGATGTTTAAACAGCAATTGGATGTATGCTTGCAAAAAAACATGAAATCCAAGGATATACTTTTTTTAATTATAGGGTAAAAGCTTCTTGATCCAAGGATAAATCTGACTGCCCTTCTTGGGTCAAGAAGGATTTTTTATCTATTTTGTTGCACAATGGGAAGTGCTCACAACTGTTTTTTTTTTAATTCTTTTAGGTCAACAGCAAAAAACAGATGTGAGAAAAGGTGAACTTGATGGACACATGTTTCTTTTTAGCCTATATAACTATGATCTGGATTGATAGACAGAGCCAACGTTTTAAAGGATGCAAGTGGATTAAAAATGGGAAATTTCACTGGAGAATGTGTAGTTAGGGAATCCAACATTGCTCTAATTGCAAAAAGTGTTATTTACATTCAATACAAAATACAAATAAGTGTGTATGGTGCTTCAAATAATTAACCCCTTAAGGACTGAGCCAAATGTACACGTTGTGATCAAAACAAAACTTAAACAAAAACTTGAATTTGCACTATATGTCTGTTCAGGCGTAATTCACCTCTTTCGTATTATGTGCACCCACACTTATTATAGATATCATTTTATTCAGGGGAAAAAGAGCTTTCATTTAACATCAAATATTTAGATATGAAACATAATTTAATATGAATGAAATAAAAAAAAATGGGAGAAAATAAGAATTAAAAAAATGTTTAGTTCTACGTGACATTCTAACTGTGAATGTCATAATACTGTTTGCTTTTACTGCAATAAAATCCACATATTTGTATTCAGCGATGTCTCACGTGTAAAACAGTACCCCCTATGTACATGTTTTATGGTGTTTTGGGACGTTTCAGGGTCAAATATAGCATGTTACATTTTTCAGTTTTTTCACATTGAAATTCGCCAGATTGGTTACGTTGCCTTTGAGACCATATGGTAGCCCAGGAATAAGAATTACCCCCATGAAAAGGCAGGAATTCTAAATAACTATTTCTCCTCCGTATATATTAAAGAAGAACCCATGGCAATAGATGTGCAAATGATTGCTACTAAAAACTTGCAGAATAATTGTAATTGGTTAACTCAAGACAATGTGCTGCAGCAACTAAAGAAAGTTAATATAAACAAAGCTCCAGGGCCTGACGGTATCCATCCACGTGTACTTAAGGAACTAAGTGTAGAAATAAGTGAACCTCTGTTTTTAATCTTTCAAGATTCTTTTCTTTCAGGAAGTGTTCCGGAGGATTGGAGGAAGGCAGATGTGGTTCCTATATTCAAAAAGGGTTCAAAATCCTTGCCTGGAAATTATAGACCTGTGAGCTTAACTTCTGTGGCTGGTAAAATATTTGAAAGGTTATTAAGGGATAATATTCAAGAATTCCTTGAGAAGAATATGGTTATCAGCAAAAATCAGCATGGTTTTATGAAGCACAGGTCATGTCAAACTAACTTGATTGCGTTCTATGAAGAAGTAAGTAGAAGTATAGATCAGGGTGTTGCAGTGGATGTGATCTATTTGGATTTTGCCAAGGCATTTGATACAGTTCCACACAAAAGATTAGTGTTCAAACTCAAGGAAATCGGTCTCGATGAAAATGCTTGTTCTTGGGTAGAACATTGGCTTAAAAACAGAATACAAAGAGTTGCCGTTAATGGTAAATTTTCAAGCTGGACAGAGGTGGCAAGTGGTGTCCCTCAGGGGTCTGTTCTGGGACCCCTTCTATTTAACATTTTTATAAATGATCTTGAAGACAGCATTGAAAGTCATGTTTCAGTGTTTGCAGATGACACAAAACTTTGTAAAATAATACAATGTGAGCAAGATATTACTTTGCTGCAGAAGGATTTAGATAGACTGGAGGACTGGGCACTCAAATGGCAGATGAAATTTAATGTTGAGAAATGCAAAGTTATGCACTTCGGCGTAAAGAATACACAAGCAACGTATACCCTTAATGGAAGTGAATTAGGGATAACAACACACGAAAAGGACTTGGGAATTGTTATAGACAACAAACTATGCAACAATGTGCAATGTCAATCAGCAGTGGCCAAGGCCAGTAAGGTATTGTCATGCATGAAACAGGGCATTCATTCTCGGGACGAGAATATCATTTTGACTCTCTATAAATCACTGGTAAGACCACATATTGAATATGCTGTGCAATTTTGGTCACCTGTTCTAAAGAAGGACATCATGGCACTAGAAAAAGTGCAGAGGCGGGCTACAAAATTAATAAAAGGAATGGAACATATCAGCTATGAAGAAAGGTTAACAAATTTAAACCTATTTAGTTTAGAAAAACGTCGCCTGAGAGGGGATATGATAACATTATACAAATATATTCGGGGCCAATACAAACCATTGTGTGGAAATCTATTCACAAACCGGACTTTACATAGGACACGAGGCCATGCGTTTAGACTGGAAGAAAGAAGATTTCGTCTAAGGCAAAGGAAAGGTTTTTTTACTGTAAGAACAATCAGGATGTGGAATTCTCTGCCTGAAGAAGTGGTTTTATCAGAGTCCATACAGATGTTCAAACAGCTACTAGATGCATACTTGCAAAGACAGAATATTCAAGGATATAATCTTTCAATGTAGGGTAATAACTGCTTGATTCAAGGATAAATCTGACTGCCATTCTGGGGTCAAGAAGGAATTTTTTGTCCTAGCTTGTTGCAAAATTGTGCTTCAAACTGGGTTTTTTTTTTTTTTTTTGCCTTTTGGATCAACAGCAAAAAACAGGTGTGAGGAAGGCTGAACTTGATGGACGCAAGTCTCTTTTCAGCTATCTAACTATGTAACTATGTAATGATGGCATACCATTTGCAAAAGTAGACAACCCGAGGTATTGCAAATGGGGTATGTCCAGTCTTTTTTTAGTAGCCACCTGGTCACAAACACTGGCCAAATTTAGTGTTAATATTTGTTTGTGTGTTAAAAATGCAAAAAACTAATTTGAATGCCAATCTGGCGAATTTCAATGTGAAAAAAACTGAAACGCAAGCCTCAAATTTGACTCTAACTTTTGAAAACACCATAAAACCTGTACATGAGGGGTACTGTTATACTCAAGAGACTTCGCTGAACACAAATATTAGTGTTTCAAAACAGTAAAATGTATCGAGGAATCATATATCATTGAGAAATCATTCATTTAATGTTGCCTTTGGCCCGACACACTTTAATAATTGATGGGTAATAACGATTGGATCTCTGACCTGGTACTACCTAGTGATGTAGAATGACCAATACTGTTTGTCTCATTTGTGTTATTTGCTTTTGGTGATTGAGTAATTGTGATATGTATTTGTGACAGAACCGTCTATCTTTGGATAATGTTTCTCCTCCCTCCATTCGTCTGTTTGTTCAGTTATTTCTTTGTCCGTACAGTCCCCCTGTTTCTCCGTATTGTTTCCCGAAAGACTACCGAATACGCGACCACTTGGAAGCTGGCGTGTGCAGTCAATTGACCACCCAGTATCTGCGGTTAACTGCAGCTTAATTAACTGTTACTGGGTGGTCGCGGTTACATATAGCCGCCACATGGTGGCGGTGTTATGGAAGCTCCCCCGGATAGCCAGCGGTGCTCTGCCCAGCCTCAGTACACCAAAAGCGGACACTTTTCCTCTCAAGCACCGCTGAACTACCAGCCTACGGGTCTTCAGTTCCGTTCCTGAACCGAACAGCGGAGTATTCGGGACTTTTATGTCTTATATTGTATTACATTTAAGGGTACCCAGATAGCATGCCATGGAGCCTGTTTGTGGAATTAAAGACTTTGGCTCCATGGCGATTAAACTGTATTTCGTGTGGTCTGAGTGCCATTCACCTAATAATGTGCGCTCAGACCTGAGCTATCTGTGGGTATGTTATATGTCTGTATTTATTGTGACATTTGTGACACTGTATATTTTAACAGTAATTTCCGTTCTGTTGTCCTCACGTGCATAATGGCGATTTGCCTTTGTCCTGGGAGATACTTGAATTACTTCTCAATTATCTCCAGGGCAGAGAGGAGGAAGCCAGGGTGCATTGTGGGGATGTATTGTGACTGTGTGTCCTGATCTGATACCTGTCTGTCCTTTGTTACAGTCTCCCATTTGGTCCCCTAGGGGAGTGTCCACCAAGTGGGAGACCTGAAAAATACGGGCAGGTAGCCCTCATTAAAGCCAGATCTTGTTTTACGCTCAATACGGAGCTTGGTTTCATAATTGGGGGGATTTACTATACACGGATAGAGACGGACTGCTGGGAATGTAAGCCGCTTCGATGCTGTGCCTGTTCGTCTGTTAGCAGCGATTCGTGGAATTAGCGTTCAGGAGTTTGAAGTATTACTGGTACGCTGTTCAGGAGTTAGGAACATTCCCCTGGTTCCAGTTCATGAGTTTGGGATTCTAAAGTAGTCGTGCCTGTATCCCTGAAAGGGGAAGCTCTACTAAGCGGCGGTTTCACTCCTTTATGCCGGGAGTGTCTTAACAGTATTATTTATGTATGTATGTATTATTGTAATATTAAGATGTTTTGGGATGTTATATGGGAGGATTGTTTACTCCCTTCATGGTGTTTGTTACATTTTTTATAACTCAATAAAAATAATAAAAAAAAAAGAAAAAGACTACTTCGATCCTATTCATTGCGCTTAGTAGATAACTCCCTAATTCCCACGGTATTAGGGAGCTATCTACCAAAAGGCTGATAGACCTAAATTGGTATTAGTATTAGTAAATTCAGCCCCTACTCGCTATACCGCGAGTAGGGGCATGTCTAGTAAACAGTGAGCATGTCTAGTAACAATGAGGGGGGGACCTACTGCGCGGTGGGTGGGAGCCCTAAATAACAATGAGGGGGGGACCTACTGTCCTCCCACCCTGCCCCCCACACCTGAGCGGTGGGTGGGTGCCCTAAATAAGAATGACGGGGGGGGGGACCTACTGAAGGGCTGAGGAAAGTTCTTTGGAATTTCCCCACGCTGCGTTATTTGACTCATAACACTGATTGGTGGGCTTGAAATCCATCCTTTAATAATTCCCCACGCTGTGTAAAATGACACAGAGCACTCTGATTGGTTAGATTCCAAGCCCACCAATCAGAGTGTTTGAGTCAAATTACACAGCGTGGGAAAATTCCAAAGAACTTTCCCACCTGTGTAAAAAGGCAAAGAGCACTCTGATTGGCTTAAACCAACCAATCAGAGTGTTCTTAGCCTAATTGCAGGGCGGGGCAAGGCTTTATATGCCTTTCCCCGCCCTGCAGAGCTCAGTCTGCGCGGAGCCCTTCATGGGTGAAGATGGATTATTTTTTTTAGCGTCTGGTTTTTTCCCTTTTCAGACTTTTTAGCGTTAGGTTTTTTTTTGCGCTCAAATTTTTTTTTACGACAGGTATTATGGTTTTTTATTTGCCCTTTTTGAGGCTAAAAAAATGAAGATTTTAGAAGAAAGAAGACATCAAATGGTAAGTTTTATTTTTATTTACAGGATTACTATTTTTAGGGTGAGGGGGGTAGGTAGGGGATCGATTTTATTTGGGTGGGGTGATGGGTGACTAGGGGCCTGGGGACCCCTAGTCACCTTTGAAGGGGGGGTTTGTCTTAGGGCCGCTGCCCAGGGGTGGGGGCCAAGGGGGAGGACAGTAGGTCCCCCCCTCATTATCTTTCTGGCCCCCCCACCCTCCGCCTGGGGATGAGGGCGGAGGGGTAGGACAGTAGGTCCCCCCTCTTTATGGCCCCACCTGCCACCCAGGGGTGGGGGTTGGGAGGGAGGACAGTAGGTTCCCCCCTCATTATCTTTGTGGCCCCACCCACCACCCAAGGGTGGGGACCGGGTGGGGAGGACAGTAGGTCCCCCCTCATTGTTATTTAGGGCCCGCATGGGTGGGGGCCGGGGGGAGGACAGTAGGTCCCAACCCCTCATTGTTATTTAGGGCCCCCACCCGCCGCTCAGGGGTGGGGGCCGGGGGAGGACAATAGGTCCCCCCCCCCTTATTTTACTTTAGGGCCCCCACCCGCCGTTCAAAAAAGAGCTCCGCCGGGTCCTCCTCTCCCTCCCCAGCTGCATGTCTCTTTAAGTGGGCCAGTGAGGGAGATCTTTGATCTCCTCACCGTCCAGTCATTGAAAACAGCGGGGCCGGCACTCGGATAGTGCGTATAAGAGGACCCCCAACTTTTGAGAAGATTTTCCTGGGTTAAAAAGTTGTCTTATACGCCGGAAAATACGGTATATATATATATATATATATATTTTTATTTATTTATTTTTAATTGTTTTCTTATTTTATATTTTTACGTATTTACATATTTATTTATTGTATATTATATATAAATATATACATAATGAGAGTTATATATATTTAATCAATATCATTCTACGTGTATTTTGATATTAATATATAGTTACATAGTTACATAGTTACATAGCTGAAAAGAGACTTGCGTCCATCAAGTTCAGCCTTCCTTACATTTGTTTTTTTTGCTATTGATCCAAAAGAAGGCAAAAAAAAACAGTTTGAAGCACAATTTTGCAACAAGCTAGGAAAAAAATTCCTTCTTGACCCCAGAATGGCATTCAGATTTATCCTTGGATCAAGCAGTTATTACCCTACATTGAAAGATTATATCCTTGAATATTCTGTTTTTGCAAGTATGCATCTAGTAGCTGTTTGAACATCTGTATGGACTCTGATAAAAAACACTTCTTCAGGCAGAGAATTCCACATCCTGATTGTTCTTACAGTAAAAAAAAACTTTCCTTTGTCTTAGGCAAAATCTTCTTTCTTCTAGTCTAAACGCATGGCCTCGTGTCCTATGTAAAGTCCGGTTTGTGAATAGATTTCCACACAATGGTTCGTATTGGCCCCGAATATATTTGTATAATGTTATCATATCCCCTCTCAGTCAACGTTTTTCTAAACTAAATAGGTTTAAATTTGTTAACCTTTCTTCATAGCTGATATGTTCCATTCCTTTTATTAATTTTGTAGCCTGCCTCTGCACTTTTTCTAGTGCCATAATATCCTTCTTTAGAACAGGTGCCCAAAATTGCACAGCATATTCAATATGTGGTCTTACCAGTGATTTATAAAGAGGCAAAATGATATTTTCGTCCCGAGAATGAATGCCCCTTTTCATGCATGACAATACCTTACTGGCCTTGGCCACTGCTGATTGACATTGCACGTTGTTGCATAGTTTGTTGTCTATAACAATTCCCAAGTCCTTTCCGTGTGTTGTTATCCCTAATTCACTTCCATTAAGGGTATACGTTGCTTGTGTATTCTTTACGCCGAAGTGCATAACTTTGCATTTTTCAACATTAAATTTCATCTGCCATTTGAGTGCCCAGTCCCCCAGTCTATCTAAATCCCTCTGCAGCAAAGTAATATCTTGCTCACATTGTATTATTTTCCAAAGTTTTGTGTCATCTGCAAACACTGAAACATGACTTTTAATGCTGTCTTCAAGATCATTTATAAACATGTTAAATAGAAGGGGTCCCAGAACAGACCCCTGAGGGACACCACTTGCCACCTCTGTCCAGCTTGAAAATTTACCATCAATGACAACTCTTTGTACTCTGTTTTTAAGCCAATGTTCTACCCAAGAACAAGCATTTTCATCTAGACCGATTTCCTTGAGTTTGAACACTAATCTAATCTAATATATATATATATATATATATATATATATATATATATATATTAATATTAAAATACACTTAGACAGTGTATGTGTATTTATGTGTGTGTATGTGTATATAATATATATAATATATATATAAAAATAGATAATCAAGATAGCACTCCCAGGACTTGAATAAATATAAAACTTAACTTTTAATCTTCTTAATCAAAAAAAATTGCCGTTTCAGTCTGTTACACACAGACTTTCATCAGGACTAACCAATAAAATGCAAATACATACATATATATACCAAAAATAAAAATATACAATTAACTTACCCACCACCGGAATAAACTGTTGCTCCCTGTCATCCCGGTCCGAAAATTGCGCGGGTTCCGGCCGACGTCAGCGTGTGCATACGTGACATCATCACGTTGCGTCAGCATCATTACCACGTCACGTGATCGGCCGTCAGACGGCCTCATTGGGAGTTCGTCGCTATGGTGATCCATAGCAACCTAGTTAAAACAAAACACATTAACCCCTTGACTGAAAGAACAGGAACATGGCAATCTATGTATAATATACAGCCCAAATCACACTCTCTCCTAAGCAATGCATAATTCCAAAATTACTAATAAGAATTTTTAAGAAAATAATAAACATGTCATGTTAAAAAATGACAAATAATCCATAAACTGTAATATGAAAAAATAAATAAATATAAAGCAAGACAAATACATAGCTATATAAATGATACATCCATGGGTCTAGAATCCACAAAATATGAACCCAAACCTAGCCACCCTGTAAGGGATTAAGTGTTAATTAATATCATAAATCCACATATTACTGGAACACTTGCAAAAAATATTTATTTAAGTATATATAATTTAATTTTACACTGTTTTAAACAATTGTAAAAAATTTTTCAGGCAGCAGGGGGAGCACCTGTCATTACAGACACTACCCCTGCTATCACTGCTTTGGACGGCTATGCCGTCCATGTGATTGCAAGGTCCTCGTGATCACATGGCCCAGGGGGGCTGAAACGGAGGGGGACTCCCTGAGCTCCCAAGTGAGTCCCCACACCGCGATCGCTGGCATGGGATCGCTGGTGTGGGATCGCCGGCGACCAGGTAAGTACATAGGAATGCGGGGACGTGCTATGCTGCCACCCAGCATTTAGAGCCAGGTCCCTAAGGACGGCATAGCATGCCCGCCATCCTTAAGGGGTTAAAGAATAAACGTACAGTGATTTCAACCAATAATAAGTGGTTTCCCCGGCACTTAACAAAATACAAATCAGAATAAAGTAGATATACTAGTTGTGACCCACTACATATAAAGTTTAAATGAATAAATGGCAATAATACCAGCAAATTGAGTAGTCTTGATATCACAAATATGACCTGTAAATGGAAACACAGAACCATAGTGTGACCTGTAAAACTAATATTGATAATATAATGGAATGGAATCTCACTCACATGATCCAGAGCCATCTCAGGCTCTGTATAATATGCCCAATGGGGTACCAATACTGGCCAAACGATCCAATTATCTGGATGAACCACAGGAACGGAACCAAGCAGTCAAGGAAAAATATTTATTTAAACATAATAGTAAATGGGTACTATAAGAATGGTGTTAGAGGTAAAAACCAAAATCAAGCACCATCTATGAAGTAACCCTAAGAGTACAATATAAAAAAAAATACAATATAAAAACAGGTATATAACAAAGTGAACAGTATACGCGTTTCGGCTATCTCCTAAAGCCTTCTTCCAGTGCTGATTTCCAAAGTGAATCATGACTCCTTATATACCTCCCATACAGCTGCAGATAGTTCGTACTAACGGCAATTAGTTGCTTCCGTCCATTCACGATGACATAATTTTCATAATCCACAGTGGAACACATTTCCGGGTTACGGTGTCACATGACGTCCAATAGTGACATCACTTCTGGAAACTGATTTTTCAAAATGTCGCTCATCTTGCCAATTGCAATAAAGTTTATGCAGTTTGTACACATATCAGTGGTATAATCCACCATCTTAAGGGAAAATTAGTCCATACAATGATAAAGATAAGGGCAATGTAACATATATAGACAACCTACTAAAAGTAGATAAAAGGATATCAAAAAATCAAAAATTAAAATATATAATACTTAACAATGATTGGCATTCACATAAAATATATATAATGTAAAAAAAAAACTATAGATGATCTAAGGAATATAAGAAAGTGAAAATATGATATATAAAAAGATATACAAAGTGTATGATCCTAATAAACATAGGCATACACTTAAAGATCTTATGCAAATCTATAAAAACACACCCTAGGTAAACTAAGGGATATGCTAACTAAAACTATAAGAAAGATATAAACAAAAAAAAGTTCCCTCTAAAGCAGCGGTTCCCAAAGTGTGGGTTGTGACGCACTGGTGGGTAGCAGGGTGATTCCCAGTGGGTCGCACTGACCCACACATCCAGGGCCGCTGGGGACTCAGGAGTCAGGCAGGCAGACTGATTAGTTGGGCCCTCGGTTCAAGCTCAACTAAACAACGGACAACTAACAGTTCCTAATAGGGAGTGGAGGTAACTCCAACTTGAACTGGGGAGGGAAGGGCAGGAATCATGCAAAGAAACAGAAGACAGAGCAAGAACGCCAGTATTTTGCAGAAATCCATTTGTGCATTGTCTGACTGGAAGGTAGTTCCCCTTCATTCATTATTGTCTCATCAAAGCCTGTGTTCCTTTGAATTAAAATTTAAGCTGAAAAGTTATACCAACTTCTGTCATGTTTTAGAAAAAAATATTTGAAGCTATGGTGGAATGGACAAGTAATACCAGGTAACAAGAAATTGGAATCAAGCTATTAACTGGTTAGAGCAGTGGTAACTTCACTGCCTCAGAAGTGGAAAACTCTGGTTATACCACCTCACAAGAAATTGTTCTTAAGACAAGACACTTGATAGATTTAAGCTTGTTTGTTTTACACTATATAAATGCTAATAATAATCCAATTACCAGACATGTACACACTGTGTGCAACTACACAATGGCACCTTGATAATTGGAGACAAGTTCTTAACTAGAAAGTTAGCCAGAAATGCATATTGTCTTCCAAGAAGGCAGACCAATTATCTCAAGTCCCACTGGTTGGGGGACTCAGTGTGTTCAGCACTTGACCCTTTCTTAAAGGGTTACTCCAACACCATGAAGTGGTCATTGTAATTGGAGTCTGGATGTACAGTGTTTTTAATGCTGCACATACAGAATAAGTCCTTTTGCAGTCATAGGTATAACTCCACCCATTTCAGCACCATTAATGAGCCCAAAATGAGAATTCAACAATAGCTCATGTTAAATCTGCATATATGGGCATCTGTGTCATCAGCACACATAGCATGCTTGTGACTGATGAACAATGCTGGCTTGTCCCACTCCATGCTGACCAATTTTCCTCTTAGCTTAGCCTCTAGGGTAGTGACATCATTATAAGGGGATTCAGCTGCAGGGAAAACTCTGCATTGGATCACAGATATGTTTTTCTTTTTCCAAGGTAGGTGAGGGGGTGGACGGGGGGAGGCGGGGATACCTTTCAGTAGCGCTTACTCCAACCAAAACTGTGTTTTAATTAAACACTGTAAACAGTTGTTATGCCAAATAAAAAAAATAAAAAACTAGCCCTGTCATTTAAAAAAAAAGAGTCAATTATCTCTGTTTGCCAATATACATTACTATATAATTCATTGTCACAGTCTGTGTGAATCCTCACTAAAAATAAATTCAAATACATTATTCATGAGCACACATTTAAGATTGAAAGTGAATGAACCTAACTTTGAATGCCTGTGCAGGTACTAGTCACTGAATTTGAAAAAGAAATCACATCAGAGCCAGGCTTAGCACAACTGTTATTTTATCACACAGTTAAACACTTTAAGCATTTAAGTGCTGGGCTGGGTACATTTATATTTCATCTTTATACAGTCAGCAATATCAGACTCATTTATAACCTCAGCTCTTAATACATTCTTTAGCTTCACAAACCGATTGTTTTACAAAGCTGTACTTAGATTACATAAGGTCACTCTTAGCAAACACCTATTAGTAAATTAGCACATACTTCAAACCCATTTAATAGCGATGCTTAGAATAGCATCTGGTTCTGTGTAAATTATATAGCTATGACATCTAAAAAGAACATTGTTTAATTACTGTTTTTCTTTTGTCCTGATCCTTAAATCTTTGGAAGCAAATTAACTAGTTAGAATAGAATGCTCCATCTGTTTGTTGTTGCTTACTATTTTATTAGTTGTTTATAATTTGCAACATGTGCACACAGTCATTTTTATGGTATTGGAATTTTTTAGCTATTGTTTGTCAACTAATTTACTTATTTGACATTTGATGTGTAGAATTTACTTTCAGGCTGCACAAATGTCCGCTTAACATTCGAAATAATTTTAGAGAGAATTCACTTTCAGCTGTTTATTCTTTGTGTATTTCCATTTACAAATGCTGTTATTTTGTCCTATGAATAAATCCATATTGTCAGTCATATTTGGCAAGGGCAATAAATGTCACTGTCTATATTCACATTCGACAAGTATTTTTTTTTTTTTTGATATTCAGTAATAAGGCCGTCCACATTAATATTCACCTACTGCTATGTGGAGGGATTGCTAGACATTTAACATTTCTAGACAATGTACCATATGTATTTGCACAGACAGAGTCCATTAATATTTTTCAATTCTTTATTTTTATTGTGCAAGTGTTGACATACATGCTTGGTGCGCCACGACAGCTGTATCAAGCCGAATAAAAACAGGCAAAACATATCAGTAGCATAGCATATGTAAATACTGCACAATTTTTTTTATATTAGAATTAAAGGCTAGGAATGGTAGCGTGTTAATTGGTGTCTGTAGGCAAGTAGAACATGCTGGTGTAGTAAGCAGGTTAAACTGACTGATGGTGTTCGCTTTAATAATCTGCTAACAGACAGGAATGTACACGGCTACTTATTCACAAGCAGTATAGTAGGTATAGGAGGATAGATTTGCAAGAAAGATGTAGAGTGTGCAACAGATAGAGTATGTAGTGCATTAATCTGTGAACTGTGCGAGTTACTGCCTGAGTGGTATGTATGTTAAGAGAGTTAGCGCTATGCTATGCTTGTCTATTCTGGGCGAGCATGCTAAACATAACATATAAATAACTGAAAACAGGCTTTAACAAAATGTTGGGAGTCAGTGGTTGCTGGGAGCCAGAGTGATACTTCACAGCAAAGTAAGGTGTCATGGAGATTTTCTAACCCTTTGACTGGTAGAGGTAGCATTCAATCTCCCTGACACATTGTGGCTTGAAATATCAGTGATATAGTGCAGTTAAATAATTTTAGTCTATTAAGGTAAGTTATGGTTGTTTTACATTATATAACTTTTTAGCAAAACAGTAGCCTCCAGAGTCAGCAGAAGGTGTGCTGATTTTGATTTTAGCTAGTCAGGTGGAGTTTGTCACTTTAAGGCGGGCGTGAAAAAACTTTAGTGACATGGATCTACTTTACAAAGTCGTGTTAGCAAGACCTGCCGTCTTAAAAGCACAGAAATAAAACACTGAACCAAAGCTATGTAGCCAACCTTTTATTTACTACAGGAGTAGGGGCTGTTTCATTTATACTAACTATAGCTGACTTATATTTAAATGACACAGCCCCTACCACAGTCTATATACCTACAGTAGCCCCCCAGATATAATTTTCCAATGCACTACCACAGCATATGTACAAAATGACTTTAATATAAATTACACAGTTATCATACCAGACATATAGATATACTCACACACTTCTATAGATACATCCTGTATATTTTGGCACATCAGCTCTCTCATACATACACCATACATACTGGAGTATCTTTTCTCCCAAATATTTATACATACCCACAACCTCCCATACATAAATACTGGCATATTAACCGGTGGTTATATCATACTTTCCCATATATGTATGCATAAAGAGACATAGAGCCTTTCATACCCACAAATGTCATTGTTTACAGACAGGTGCTCATAAATATATTATCCCATGCATACAGACTGGTAGTCATGCTCTATTCTCCCATGCATACAGATAGGCAGTCAAGGTCCTGGGGAGATAGCACAGCTAAGCAAACAAGGTCACATGTATGAGTGTGGATATGTGATTGTGATTGGTTCTGTATGTGTGTGTGGTTGTGGTTGTGGTTGTGTGTTGGGTGAGTGCCTCTTGGGATTCAGGCCAGCAGACAACTTCCTTCTAATCTTCCTTTCCTTCAATTGTTATAGTTGTGTGTCACAGCTGGCAGGAGCGTGTCCTTGCCAATCAGTTTGAGGGGCTGTTACAGTGAGCATAATCATGTGGACAAGGTTGTATGGTAAATGTACAAGTTACCTATTTGGACATGGACACTGAGCTAGAAGTCGGCTAGTGGTAAGCATTAGAAGGAAAAGGGAATTCAGTGGACGAGGGGGGAGGTGAGAACCCTCTGGGGCAATTTTATGCATAGGCACATGGTAATTTAATTGGCAATGATGTTTACTTAGTTAAATACTGTATGACACCATGTGTTAATTTATATGCGTATTTATGGGCTATTTATGTATTTATGTTTGATTATATTAATGAGAATGATAAAGTATTAGATAACATTATGGCTGTGTTTTACAATATTTATAATATGTTATAATAAATGTTGTGGCCTGTTTCATCCAAATACAGTGTCTTTTGTCATTGGGGGGTATTTGGGGTAGGTTCTGTTCTTCCCAGTTCCCACTACGTACATACATGCTATCATTCTCCCATGCATACAGACATGTAGACATGCTCTCATTCTCCATTAAATACATACAGGCCTTCATGCTCTCATCCTCCCATACATAAAGACAGTCAGTTATACTCACTTTCTACCATACATACCGAGTGGCTATTGAGACAGTATAACAAATATTAGCAAACAATGTAAACTGTATTAAGAAGCAGAGTTTTAAATATAAATAGACCAAGTAGATAAATAAGTGTATCACTAACATTTCATAAGAAGTGGTCCTTAGGTAAGGCAGAGCCATCTAAACAATCTGAATATGTTGAGTAAGTTAGAAGAGTCAGCATAGAACAGGGGTCCTCAAACTCCAACCCCCCAGATGTTGCTGAACTACATCTCCCATGATTCTCTGGCTATCTATGTAATTCAAAGAATCATGGGAGTTGTAGTTCAGCAACATCTGGGGGGCCGTAGTTTGAGGACCCCTGGTATAGAACAACTGCATAGCATCTTCCCAGAATAATATAGTGGATTTGAGTGGAGGGGAATGTGTCCCGAACATGAGCATTTGATAGAAAATAGAAATACTTTGGGGCAACAATTCAAAGGGAGAGACTGATCTATAAGAAAATGTGAGCAGATTATACAGAAATAACTGTAATATGATTGGTTGTTCCTGGAGTAAGTCTGATAAGGGTAGCAGGGAATTACCATAACTATGATTTCTATTCCATAGGCAAAACACTCTATGATATATCCAAGTGGGAAAGCTGAATTGTGTGCAAATGTATACGTATATTTTAGAAAGTGAATTTAGTTTATAGTCATGCTGCAAGTTCTTTAATGTAGCCCCATTATAGTATGTGAATCTGGATTGGCCAAGGTATCTCCTCAACATCTAGCCACCCTCTCCCTGCCACGGAAATCATCTCTACAGCTATAGTCTAATCTAAAAGAAGCCAGTATTTTTGAGAGTTGGTATTGTGCCATTCTTCAATCTGAGCAAGATCTCTCAACAGTTAAGGAAGAATGAGTTGATCGCTCTTAAGTCTGAGTCTACATCCCTTACACAAATATTGGAATAGTGTTGAATTTAATTAAGAAACAAGGATGAAGAAGAGATAGACAACCCAAAATTGGTGACGACAAGGAAGGTGCCTGCAGAGTGGAAAAGGGTACAGAAACCCAAGTAGAGGACTGGTTTGAGTTTCAAGGCCTTTTATTTCCTGTGATTGCTTTATATGTTGGATGAAGGGTTCTAAAGCTAAACTAAAAACCTGAGGCGTGAGGGGTGCCTCAACCCATTTGTAATGGAAAACCTCAGTGAGATAAAACCTGTAAGGACTATTCTCGCAGTTAGGGCTGAGTACAATGATAAAATACCATTCATAAATCTAGCCGGTAGCTTACATATTTCAAACACCGAGGCCATGTCCTGCCATGTACTCTCAGCATCAAGTGCTAGGACCAGTCATTTCCTCTCCTCTCTCTTCATAATTTCTATTAAATTTCTATTTCTATTAAAGCGGCACTGTCATGCCGAACTTACCTTTCCTCAATCTCTTCCTCTTCTCCCCCTCTCTCAGGATCTGTTCTTCTTTTCTTCCTGTCTTCTTTAGTTTTCTTTAAAACCATAAGACAAAGTAGGGACTCTTTGTCTTATGGGATTCCTCCGCTTGACCAGCTCTAACCAGCGGAGGAGCAAAGTGTGCTTCATTTCCGCTGGTCAGAGCAATTTTCCCATGATCCCTAGCTTTCCTCCCTGTTCCCACAATGCTTCCTGTCAGTATTGCCGAACGTCCTGTCACTTAGACAGAACGCCGGCAAAACTGCCGAATTGCATCCTAACAGAATAAGCACTGTTTCTCCATTG
Organism: Pelobates fuscus; assembly: GCF_036172605.1. NCBI lineage: Eukaryota > Metazoa > Chordata > Amphibia > Anura > Pelobatidae > Pelobates > Pelobates fuscus. The sequence goes on along the minus strand of NC_086321.1, from coordinate 241,394,681 downwards.
GTGTTAGGATGCAATTCGGTACTTTGTTTGTATCGGAATTTCATTCTAATGAATGAAACTCCGATCCTATTCATTGCCGCGGCTGCATCTTGCAGCCGCTTAGTAGGTAACTCACTAATTCCCACGGTATCAGGGAGCTATCTACTAAAAGGCTGAAATACCTGAATTGGTCTTTCAGCCAACTTTACTAATACTAAGTAAAGATTACTTAGTATTAGTAAATAATATGCCCCTACTCGCTATACCGCGAGTAGGGGCATGTCTAGTAAGCAGTGAGCAGCCTGTGGCTGCTCACTGTAAAAAACAAAAAACAAAAAAAACCTAAAACACCCCCCCTCCCCTGCGCGGGGGTTAAAGATTGGGGGGGGGAGGCTACTGTCTTCCCTCCTGGCCCCCACCCCTGCGCGGTGGGTGGGGGCCCTAATAAAACAATAAGGGGGGGGACCTACTGTCCTCCCCCCCTGGCCCCCACCCCTGCGCGGTGGGTGGGGGCCCTAATAAAACAATAAGGGGGGGGACCTACTGTCCTCCCCCCCTGGCCCCCACCCCTGCGCGGTGGGTGGGGGCCCTAATAAAACAATAAGGGGGGGGGACCTACTGTCCTCCCCCCCTGGCCCCCACCCCTGAGCGGTGGGTGGGGGCCCTAATAAAACAATAAGGGGGGGGGCCCTACTGTCCTCCCCCCTGGCCCGCAACCTTGCGCGGTGGGTGGGTGCCCTAATAAAACAATAAGGGGGGGGACCTACTGTCCTCCCCCCCGGCCCCTACCCCTGCATGGTGGGTGGGGGCCCTAATAAAACAATAAGGGGGGGGACCTACTGTCCTCCCCCCCGGCCCCCACCCCTGAGCGGTGGGTGGGGGCCCTAATAAAACAATAAGGGGGGGACCTACTGTCCTCCCCCCTGGCCCCCACCCATGCGCGGTGGGTGGGGGCCCTAATAAAACAATAAGGGGGGGGACCTACTGTCCTCCCCCCCGGCCCCCACCCCTGAGCGGTGGGTGGGGGCCCTAATAAAACAATAAGGGGGGACCTATTGTCCTTCCCCCCCTGGCCCCCACCCCTGCGCGGTGGGTGGGGGCCCTAATAAAAACAATAAGGGGGGGGGACCTACTGTCCTCCCCCCCGGCCCCCACCCCTGAGCGGTGGGTGGGGGCCCTAATAAAACAATAAGGGGGGGGACCTATTGTCCTCCCCCCCTGGCCCCCACCCCTGCGCGGTGGGTGGGGGCCCTAATAAAAACAATAAGGGGGGGGGACCTACTGTCCTCCCCCCCGGCCCCCACCCCTGAGCGGTGGGTGGGGGCCCTAATAAAACAATAAGGGGGGGACCTACTGTCCTCCCCCCCTGGCCCCCACCCCTGCGCGGTGGGTGGGGGCCCTAATAAAACAATAAGGGGGGGGACCTACTGTCCTACCCCCCTAGCCCCCACCCCTGCGCGGTGGGTGGGGGCCCTAAATGAACCCCCCCCCCCATCAAGGTGACTAGGGGTCCCAAGCCCCTAGTCACCCCCCACCCAAAACATTCTATCCCCTACCTACCCCCCTCACCCTAAAAATAGTGAGGGGGGAATAAAATAACTAACCTGTAAAAAAAAAAAAAAATTAAACTTGCCATTTGACGTCTTCTTTTTTCTAAATTCTTCTTACTTCAGCCCCCCAAAAGGCCAAATAAAAATCCATAAACCCGTCGCACTTTAAAAAAAAAAAAACCGAGCGCAAACAAAAATTAATCCATCTTCACCCATGGAGGGCACGCCGCGTACTGAGCTCCGCAGGGCGGGTCACGGCTTATAAAGCCTTGCCCCGCCCTGCAATTAGGCTTAGAACACAATGATTGGTTGGTTTAAGCCAATCAGAGTGCTCTGTGTCATTTTACACAGCGTGGGAAAATTCAAAAGAACTTTCCCACGCTGTGTAAAATGACAGATCACTGTGATTGGATGGTTTTCAAACCATCCAATCACAGTGCTCTGTGTCATTTTACAAGCGTGGGAAAATTACAAAGAACTTTCCCACGCTTGTAAAATGACACAGAGCACTGTGATTGGATGGATTTCAAACTGTGTTCAATTTTCCCACACTGTGTAAAATGACACAGAGCACTGTGATTGGATGGCTTGAAATCCATCCAATCACACTGCTCTGTGTCATTTTACAAGCGTGGGAAAGTTCTTTGGAATTTTCCCACGCTTGTAAAATGACACAGAGCACTGTGATTGGATGGCTTGAAAACCATCCAATCACAGTGATCTGTCATTTTACACAGCGTGGGAAAGTTCTTTTGAATTTTCCCACGCTGTGTAAAATGACACAGAGCACTCTGATTGGCTTAAACCAACCAATGATTGTGTTCTAAGCCTAATTGCAGGGCGGGGCAAGGCTTTATAAGCCTTGACCCGCCCTGCGGAGCTCAGTACGCGGCGTGCCCTCCATGGGTGAAGATGGATTAATTTTTGTTTGCGCTCGTTTTTTTTTTTTTTTTTTTTTTAAAGTGCGACGGGTTTATGGATTTTTATTTGGCCTTTTGGGGGGCTGAAGTAAGAAGAATTTAGAAAAAAGAAGACGTCAAATGGTAAGTTTTTTTTTTTTTACAGGTTAGTTATTTTATTCCCCCCTCACTATTTTTAGGGTGAGGGGGGTAGGTAGGGGATAGAATGTTTTGGGTGGGGGGTGACTAGGGGCTTGGGACCCATAGTCACCTTGATGGGGGGGGTCATTTAGGGCCCCCACCCACCGCGCAAGGGTGGGGGCCAGGGGGGGAGGACAGTAGGTCCCCCCCATTATTGTTTTATTAGGGCCCCCACCCACCGCTCAGGGGTGGGGGCCAGGGGGGGAGGACAGTAGGTCCCCCCCCTTATTGTTTTATTAGGGCCCCCACCCACCGCGCAGGGGTGGGGGCCAGGGGGGGAGGACAGTAGGTCCCCCCCCCTTATTGTTTTATTAGGGCCCCCACCCACCGCGCAGGGGTGGGGGCCAGGGGGGGAGGACAGTAGGTCCCCCCCCTTATTGTTTTATTAGGGCCCCCACCCACCGCTCAGGGGTGGGGGCCAGGGGGGGAGGACAGTAGGTTCCCCCCCCTTATTGTTTTATTAGGGCCCCCACCCACCGCTCAGGGGTGGGGGCCGGGGGGGAGGACAGAAGGTCCCCCCCTTATTGTTTTATTAGGGCCCCCACCCACCGCGCAGGGGTGGGGGCCGGGGGGGGGGGACAGTAGGTCCCCCCCTTATTACCATTTTTTTTTTTTTACAGTGAGCAGCCACAGGCTGCTCACTGTTTAGTGGACATGCCCCTACTCGCGGTATAGCGAGTAGGGGTATTGGGGAGATTTTAATCTCCCTTGTGCTATTATGGGGGTCATATTGACCCCCATAGAGTGAGGGGGGGGACATGGGGGGCTTAGGAAGTGGCGAGGAGCACTGCTCCCTGCCGCTTTTTATAGTTACATATTACAAGGAGGGAGCTGCACGCCGGTAGCTCCCTCCTTGTAATAAACTGAACGAACAAACTAACACTGATACACAGTGTTAGTTTGTTCATCTGATTTTTTTCTATTCATTCATTCGTCTGTCTGATGAATGAATGAATAGGTGAAATTCCCGTTCGCATGTCCAGGTGTTTCACTGGGCATGTGCGGGAATCTCACAGTCTGTGTAGTGTGGGTAGATGACGTGTCCCACAGGGACTTCACCTACCCACACAAAGATGGCGGCGCCCTGAATAAAGATCGGGGCAGAAGATAAAGAATTAAAAAGAGGTAATGTGGGGGGCTTAGGGGCATTTGGGGGTGACTAGGGGGTCGATTGGATGTAGTGGAGGCGGGAGGGGGGTTAAAAAAAAAACGGGATTCGGCATGACAGTGCCGCTTTAAATCAAAAAACCTTATAGTAATATCCCCTACCTGTCTTCCTGGGACAAAACTGCCTGTTCTGGTGACACCAGCTCTAGCAGTAGAGGTTTTATTCTTTGGGCCATAACTTTGGCAAATAGCTTTGTATCTGCATTAAGCAGAGATATCGAGTGGAGATTCGCACAATTAAAAGGGGGTTTGCCAGGTTTTGAAATAGTGATTATATTCGCTGCTAACATCACCCAGTGTATGTGGCCCGTATCTAAAATGTTATTAAAAAGGGCAGTTAAATGAGGAATTAGAAGCTCACTAAATTTGACATAATAAGAGGAAGAGAACCCATCAGTTCCCAGTGCTTTGTATCTTGAGGTATTAAGTAATGCCCTTTGGACCTCTTCTTCTGTAAACTGACTATCTAGCGCCTCTGCTGTATTAAAGTTATCTGTGGCAAGTTTATAGCTTCTAAAAATTGATCTATTGTTAGCTGTGTGGGTTGTACCACCTCTTTATTTTGTTCTAAATTTCAGTTGCTCGTAAAAAGATGCACCTTCTTTCACCATTTGTAAAGGATTACCCACCCTAGTGCCATCTAATCCTACCAAATCTGAAATTTATTCAAACATACACACCATCCAAAAATAACACAAAGTATTTGCACACATATATAGACCAATACAGCAATGTGTAAGCACTTCAAGATAATATCCATTTTTGATGTTAAAAGTATTGTTGAAGAATTTCTAACTGCAAACGTTTTTATATGTCTAAAATTCAGTTACTTAGAGACATATCCATAAGGTTATTGGATACCTTTAAAATATGTGGTTATCATAGAAAAAGGGTAGTGTCTTAGTAACCATGATGTACAATCTATGATTAAAATCATAAATCCCTTTAAACATATTTTTTTTCAATTCTTCTTTCTTCAGGCATAACAAGAAGCCACTATTAGCTATGAATCCTATAAATTTAAAAAAACAAAGTGCCAAAAATAAATTGCAATGAAAAAAAAAAAAAAAAAAAATCCAACAGTTCCCTGAAAGGCCAAGCACAACATGTGCTATCAAGTCCATCCTACACTTTAAAAGTTCTCTGATTTGGTTGCAATTTCACCTTTCTCGAAGCAGTGCAGACATCCAACAGAGCCCGGTAAGTGACAGAAAAATATATAAACCGTTTTAATACTACCATCAGATGACATCTGGGGAATACTGATACCATAACCACTACATCATTGGAGTGAATATGCTGTTTAGAACATTATTTTAAGTGCAATGAACAAAAGGTGGTTGTAACGGATCACCTGGCACCCCGACTGGGTACCTCCGTTAAAGGATGCTCCTAGCGTTTCCTGAGGACTCCAAGCACTGCAGAAGACACCACGACCACTGAATCAGATAAGCATATGAGTACTCTCGAGCATATGAATGCTGTAGACAGTTGAATAGGAAAAAACATACGAATAGGTTTACACTCCTAGCAGTCAAACTGGAACACCATACAATAAATCCTCCCCCAATAATGAGACGACACTTCACTTTGAGCGTTAAGCAGGAACTGAGGCTGGCACTCCCAGCCTGGTTTTTATTACAGTTGTTGAGAATACAGGACCGCCCACAGGGAGGGACAAAACAACCAATCAATCTGTACAATACACACAGACACTCCCACACAAAATCCTCCCCTCTGCCTGTAATAGGATTACTGAACACAATGGGTAATCTCATTATCACAGGCAGAAGAATACAGTTTTATGAAACATATCACAGGGACCCCAAAACATGCAATAACCCCATATAAAGTATATCCTCAGAACCAGGGGATCTGAGCGAACCACATATCCAAAATTCACCCAGATCCATTCAGTAGTTTGGAAGATACAGTTTAATGCAGATTCCGCAGAACATATACAGATTATATAAAAAATAATTACTGTATAATGTGTCCCCTGTTGTATAGTTTAAAACTACTGCACGATGTCGTTGTGTACCAAATAACGGCGAGATGGCACCGTGTAGAAAAGTCACAACAATGTCTGTGAGTTAAAATGGCCGCCATCCATTGTTCTCACCACGTGCTTCATCCATTGTTCTCACCATGTGCCTCTGATACATGAAATGGTGGCCACCCAGTAACTCCACAGTATGTCCCCAGATGGTTTTTAAAGGGACAGCAGCAGCACCATACAAATCCAATATGCCCAAATATTGTACTTGAAGGGCCAAATAACCCAGGGGCCATAGTCAGCAGGTAGGAGGCGGGCAAACAGGCTTCTCCAATGCCCAGTGGCAAGGTCGGTTTCGCCACAGTGGTAAGCTCCAAAAACATTCATGCACTGAGCTCTCTGTTCATTAGTTCTGTCAATGAGAATAATAATAGAAAATAATCTATATGTTTAAATGTAACAAATGTAACAAATGTGCAAGAACTCTTGTAGAAATCCACCAGTGATTTACAGTGTTCATACATGCTACATACAGTACACAAATAACACATGCACCTTTACCCAAATGTCAATTTTTTCTTGTACTTGAACATATCATTGAATTTAGTAATGTATGGTACTGTCTGTTTGCATACAGAAAATCTTTAATAAAAATGAAAATTAAATAAAAAAATGCAACATGCAATTTCATAGTGCCATTTATACAAAGCAATTGGGCGACATGGATCCTTTTAAAAGAAAGGATGCAAAAGCTAAAGATAAAGTATAGGTAATTGTACAACCCTTTTTCACATAAAAATAATGCATTCACCCCTTCTGGTTACCATGGTCATAAATAACTTGGTTTGAAAGAAAAGGGCCTAATGGCTGTAATTGGAATAGAAAATATCTAAAAAGGGTGTAATTTAAAAGACGTAGAAAATGACTTAATTGTTATTAATATATTATACTAGATATAGAACTGAAATATTTTCATCTTAACCTCTTCACTACAGACCTTGTCTATACATGATATAGTCATCCTGTCATACAGCCCCCCGCTCCACACATAGTCACTCCACACTGATCCTGTCACACTTACCCTATCACACAGGCACTCTCATACATAGTCACTCTCATACACAGGCAACCCTTTAAAGATAGTAATCCCTCACACACAACTCATCTTCCAATAAACACAGCATACACAGGACAAAGGCCACATAACCAACCTGGCGAATTTCAATGTGAAAAAACTGAAACGCGAGCCTTATATTTGACTCTGTAACTTTTAAAAACACCATAAAACCTGTACATGAGGGGTACTGTTATACTCGGTAAACTTCACTGAATACAAATATTAGTGTTTCAAAACAGTAAAACGTATCACAACAATTATATCGTCCATGTAAGTTCCATTTGTGTGTGAAAAACACAAATAATGTCATTTTCATTGACAGTATCGTCGTTGTAATACATTTTTTTTTTTTTTTTTATATAATTTTTATTAGAGAATTTCTCTCTTTTTTTTTTTACATATACAACAATATACTGGTCTCACATTTTATCCAGCAAACAGCACAAAATCGCATAACAATCCATTAAATTTTACATCATCGAGATTTATCTTGTGTTCAGTTATAACTCAGCATATATCATATATCACATACAAACGAAGTTACAAACATAAAAAGGGAACAAAAAAAAAACAAAAAAAAAAAAAAAAAAAAAAAAAACCCCACCAAATCTAGAGCACCGGATCAATTAATTTGAGTATTTGTATAATCGCTTTTGTATATTATATTGTATTGTATTGTCACTAATCAATATTCGTCGCTTTCCCTATGCCAACTACTAAATTTCGAGTAGTAGTATAATCACGAAAGACTATTAGAGGAGCAAAATTTTGTCTTATATTTATCCAGCCAGTCCCCATACCATTGTTTTTTCTTCGAATTCTCATTGCTGATCATCTCGTGTTCCATAGATATTTGGAACAGGACCTGATCAATCAATAGTCGTTTGTTATAGGGCTTAGATGATTTCCATTGTCTCGCTATGATGATTTTGACAGCGACTAAGCAATGAATCGCAAAACAAATGTCTTTATTAGGATCAAATGACAAGTTTAGATGTAAAAGAGCAGAAGCGGCATTCTCCATAATTCTATTAGTGGTCACCGTCGTAAAAATATTAAAGGCCCAAGACCATAGATTTTTGACAGCTGGGCAGGCCCACCAAATATGTATATAAGTACCTGGGTACGTACCGCATCTCCAGCAAGTTGGATCGGAATTATGGAACATTCTCGCCAATCTTGCCGGAGTATAATACCATCTATAGAGGACTTTAAAATGGCATTCAGACAAGTTCAGACAGTGAATATATTTATTCACCAGACTCAAAGAGACATTCCAGTCATCCAAAGAAATTTGCAGTTCTATTTCTTGTTCCCACGTCTTAATCAGGCTGTGGGGAGACTCCTTAAGAGCTTCCAACATTGCCGCTGCAGCGGACATAATCCTGTTAATAGATTGGAAATTGAATATGACTTCTAACTTTTTGGAAAAAATGGACGATGATTTAATCACATTTTTATGAATAAAGTTTTTTATGCGGAGATAAGTAAAAATTTCTCTGCGCGGGATATGCAGAGTATCCATAATATTCTGGAAGGGTAGTATGTTATCTCCCTGCATAATTTCTGCAATTCTTATTTTATCCGCTCGGACCCAATTCTTTAACGAAAAATCTTGTATAAGTAATTGCATTATATCCAAGGCACATGTCTTAGGTATCATATTTATTAGGCCTAGTTTTTTTTTAATTAGTATCCACTCTTCTAATATTTGAGATAGTATCGCTGAGTTATTTATAGACAAGTTTATTAAGTTTTTACTTGTAACTGTCCACATCAAATAGTGTAGTTTGTCTACATAGGCCACTTCGGCCTCCATAATATACCATGGTTCCAAGACCTGTTTAGGGTCCTGAAGGAAATATATATGCCTGATAATGCTAGCATGATAACTATAAACAATACTAGGGAAATGTAGGCCTCCATTTGTCAATTTTTTAGTTAAAATCTTTTGGGCAATTCTTGGTTTTTTACTATTCCAAATAAAATTATTGAAGTATGTTTGGATCATTGCCAACCAAGATCTAGGGACCCCAAGCGGAATCATTGTAAATAAATATAGCCATCTGGGCAAAATATATGAATTTATAATATTAATTTTTCCTTGCCAGGAATTTTCTAGGTTTCTCCATTTTCTAAGTTTGTGATTCATATTTCTCATAAGAATCAAAATATTCCTCTCCATTATTTCTGACACTTTAGATGTTATAACTAGTCCCAGATAATTTATTTGTGAATCAGTCCATATAAATTTATAGCTAAGGGCTAAACTATTTACTATCTCCTTATTCAGATTCATAAACATTGCCGTGGATTTATTTATATTTAGCTTAAAATTTGAGATAGCCGAGTATCTGTCAATTTCAAACATTAGAAATTTTAAAGACGACTCCGGAGCCGATAGCGTGAGTAACGCGTCGTCCGCATAGAGAGATATTTTAGCGTTCAGCGAGTTGATTTGTACACCTTTTATCAATGCGTTATTCCTAATGTTAATGGCCAATGGCTCAATAGACAAGATATACAACAGAGGAGAGAGAGGGCATCCCTGTCGCGTGCCATTTTTGAGTGCAAACCACCCTGCTGTAATGTTCGGACCCACAGTTCTGGCAGAGGGAGAAGAATAGAGGGCCAAAATGGCGTTGTGTATCCATCCCGTAAAGCCAAAAGCATTAAGGGCTTCACTAAGATAACCCCACCCGACCCTGTCAAATGCTTTCTCGGCATCTAATGACAGGGCCAGGAGGGGAAGCTTGTTTCTATTGGCCCAGTCTATAATGTCAATTATTCTCCTAGTATTGTTGGACGCTAACCTACCGTGAACAAATCCAATTTGATCAGGGTGGATCAGTGACGAAATGATTTTCTTAATTCTTTCGGCAATTATTGCCGCATATAGCTTCATGTCAGTGTTAATTAACGCTATGGGTCTATAGTTACTGGGATCAGAACTCAATTTATTTTGTTTCAGTATTGGAATAATGTTCGCCTGCAACAATTCAGATGGAAAAGTTTTATTTAGGGCTATTTGATTAAACATTTCTGTTAAGGGATTAATTAACAAAGGCTGCATCTGTCTATAATACACATTCGAAAAACCGTCTGGTCCCGGAGTTTTATTAGTAGGGAGTCTATTTATTTGCAATTTGACTTCCTCCACCGAAATGCTCCTATTTAAAATTATTAACTCTTGAGATGTAACTTTAGGAATCTGGGTACCAGCTAGATAATTTTGAATATCGTTTAAATTAGGAGACAATTTAAGATTATATAGATCTTCATAAAATTGATTAAATCTCTCCCCAATTGCCGAGGGTGTCGAATATATCTTTTGTCCGTCAGTCAGTTGTTCGACTCTATTTTTTGAGTATTGATTTTGCAGTCTTTTTGTCAAATTTTTATTTGCCCTGTTTCCCGTATAATAATTGTTTAATTTTAGTTTGTGAATATTTAATTTAATTTTTTGTTCAACCTTAGAATTGATCTGTTTTTTTAAAGTGTTTAACTTGGTTTTTAATAGTATGGATGGGTTTTGTTTATTTAATTTAGATAAATTATAGAACTCAATATATAAATCAGTCAGGGTCTTGCCATTAAGGACCCTCATTTTATGGGCTAATTTGATTAAATAGCCACGCATAACAGCTTTATGTGTACACCAATTGTTTGCCGGTGATGTATCCGAAGGACTATTTTCTGACCAAAAATTTTTTAGTAATTGACTTAATTCTTCTTTATTCTTTAAATCATTAAGGAGAGCATCATTTAGTCTCCATGTAGTACGGGCCATAGGAGGTTTATTTCCAAGGTCCATTAATATGAGGCTGTGGTCTGACCATAAACTCTCTTTAATTTCAATTGAGTTACACAAAGATATCGTGTTTGCATCCAGGAGACAAAAATCAATGCGTGCAAACGTACCATGCACACACGATTGATGAGAATAATCTTTATCAGTAGGATGTAGTAATCTCCAAATATCATGGATATTATACTGTTGAGAGATGTTATAGAGTCTTTTGGCCTGCTTAATAGTTCTTTTGTCACAAGGATTTCCAAAAAGATGCGTCTTATCCATTTTAGGATCCCATATACAATTAAAATCGCCCGCTATGATTAAATGACCCTTAGATACTTTATCAACTCGATCCATGATGTTCGCAAATTTAGTCATAGGATCGACGTTCGGGAGATAGACATTGACAAAAGTATAGGTCAATTTATCAATAGTACAGACAATAATTATGAATCTCGCTTCTGGGTCTAGTTCGATATATTCAATTTCCAAGTCTAAATTACAGTTGAACACAACTGCAACTCCCCTTTTTTTATTATCTGTTAATGAAGCATGAATAATATTATGATATTTATGCCCTCCCCATCTCTGTTTGGTATCTTTGAGCCAGTGAGTTTCTTGTATGAATGCCACCTGTACATTGTGCTCATTAAGAGTGTTATACAGTCTTCTCCTTTTTTGTTAGTATTCATACCCTGCACATTCAGAGATAGGAACCTAAGCATCTAGAGTTATCGGGAGTTCAACATATACTCGAATATTCAGAATCCCGACCTCTAGAGGCAGAAAAGCGTTAATATGCTTAATATACTTAATTGTGATAGCTATATCAAAGGTATCGTGTGCTCTCAAAAAAAGAAACAAACAAAAGAAAAAACACACAAAACTAACAAAAAAAAAAAAAACACCCCTAAAAAAACAACAAGAAACACATACTTCGCTGAATCTCTGCGAATAAAATCGCAGTAGATCGAGCGTCAACAAACCACATAAAACAAAATTGAGAAGAACAAAGTTCTTTCTTCTCTTTTTTAGACCGTAAATTTCTGATTGTAATAGAAATCAACGGAAACACTGCAGTAGTACTGCACCAAGAGGGGCAACCCATCAAAAAGCAGGAAGAGGGGAGAAAAAAAAAAAAAAAAAAAACCCAGCCTCTAGGGATCATGTAGTTTATAGGGAGATGAAGATAGCAGAATAACCTCATCCCGTATCCCATAAAGAGGATTCCTTTAATTTCGATTAGTTTCACGGGACATGAGCGAAATACTTATCGGCTTATAATATACAGCCCTTTACATTGCTTCCAGGTGGCATAGTATATGGGTACTGTATTCTGTATTGTCTATTTATGCCCGCCGCTCAGGAGTCATTAGGCAGGACCTTGCAGAAATTGTCAAATAGAATAAATAAATAGGCAGATAGAACATAAATAAATAACCACCACATTTCATCAGACATTGCATTATCTAAAGTGTCCCCACAACTAGACCATAGCCATTACTTGAGTGTCCCCGCCACTGAATCATAACCCATAGGGTCTAGCATATCACCCTTCTAGACCATAGCCATTGCTCTACTTATTTTACAATAGTGCTGTTGGATATATTATATTATAGTCCTCACCACACACAGCGATACCCATTAGTAATGAACTGTGAGATCCTTAACTGTCAGTGTGTGCTTATATTATATTTTATCAGAATATCTGTATATATTGCACGTATCCTTATTAAACCACAATGTACACCTTATGTGGACCCATCGCTAAATCAACCATAATAATTAACTTATTCTATGATATCTCCATTTCACATACTATGTCATATTTAACACCGTGCCAAGAAATCAAGCGTTCTACAACTACAAGTTATCTCAAACCCCTATGACATTATATTTACATCCTCTCCGTAAGTCTCCACCCACACCTGTCCCAAATTCTCTATAGTGTTGTTAAATTAACTATAATAGTGATTATGTAATATTTCTCATTTGGCAAATCTTAACTCTACATCAGCCCCTTAGTATATTTATCACATCAATTTAAATCGTCCAAGTGGACTAAATTATTTTATATATAAGTGCATTGCCTGTATTATCCTGTATTAGCCCCCCGATACTATGTCATCTTTATCCCCGTGCAGAAATATCAAACATTTTGCATCTACAGAGTTATATCATAGCCCTATATCATTATATTTACATCCAATCCATTCAGTCCATAAGTCTGCACACAGACCTGTGCCAGATTCTTTGTAGTGATGTTGAGTTAACTAAACTAATAATTCTATCATTTTTCTCAATTGACACATCTTAAGCCTAAGTGAGGCCCGTTGTATATTTATCACATCATTTAAATCGTCCCAGTGAACTAAATTGTTTTGTGTAAGTGCCTTTACATGTATTATCCTATAATCAACCCATATAAAATTATAATTTGAAAAACCTCTAAATATCAATCATTATTCTATTTTATCGCTCTGACTGTACATAATCCCCAAATAGTATAGGTATTCATCTTTCTTTCCCTTCCTCTTTATTTCCCTTTTTCTTTCCCATATGCTCTATAGTGGTGTGGTTTAGGCTATTTAGACATTGAGCAATGTCTGGTGACTGATGTACATTATAAGGAAACCAAAAACATACAAGGATTACAACACACCCCCAGTGTGGAATTTATCTGTCATTAACCCCCTACTTTAAAACCATACTAGAAGGTTAAATTATTCTCTTATTAATTAACTATTCTCTTAATCCTCATAATTGATCCCCCCCCCTCCCTCCGAGCCCACCCAGGTCTTGTATCCGCTATGGTAGTTTCTTGCCCCTCAACCATTCAAGTAAATCAGAATTTGAGTCAAAAGTCTCTCTTTTGTCTTCGTATGTGAGAGATAACTTGCATGGATATAGCCACCTATATCTTATGTTATGAGCTCGGAGAATTTGAGTTGCAGCGCTAAATAGTTTCCTATTTTGACGTGTTTCAAACGATAAGTCCCGAAAGACCTGAATATTTTTGAAATGGCCAGAATTTATTTGCCCTGTTCTAGCAGTGTTTAGAATTGATTCTTTAAATTCATAGGAAGAGAAACAGGCAATGATGTCCCTTGGTAAGTCTTTCTGAATAGATTGGGGCTTAAGTATCCTATGGCACCTCTCTATTGTTTGCTCCTGTGGATCACACTTAATTCCCAGTGTTGCAACAAAATCCATCAGAATTTGCTTAGTGTCTTCTTGTCTGTCATTTTCCGGTATATTCCTGAAGCGTAAGTTCTTTCTCCGACTTCGATCTTCCAAATCAGCTAGTTTATATTCAAGGGCCAAGATCTTACTTTGGGCCTTCTTGTTGTCCTCTGTGAGAGATTTAAGTTGATAATCGGTAGCTTTAAATTGATCCTCCATCCTCTGAATATTGGCCGAAAGGAGATTTATCTCTTGCTTAAATTCTGTCTTAATTGCTGCTGCAGTCACAGCCAGTTCGTTCTTTATTTCTTCCAGATGCAGTCTTAAAGTATTGCGTAGTATGCTAGCACTGTGTTTAACCCTGTAACTTTCTATGACACCCTAAAACCTGTACATGGGGGTACTGTTTTACTCGGGAGACTTCGCTGAACACAAATATTAGTGTTTCAAAACAGTAAAACATATCACAGCGATGATATTGTCAGTGAAAGTGAAGTTTTTTGCATTTTTCACACACAAACAGCACTTTCACTGAGGATATTATTGTTGTAATACATTTTATTGTTTTGAAATACTAATATTTGTGTTCAGCGAAGTCTTCCGAGTAAAACAGTAACCCTCATGTACAGGTTTTATGGTGTCTTGGAAAGTTATAGGGTTAAATATAGTGCCAGCAAATTAAATTCCCTGGACTTTTGGCCTGTGTTGTCAGGCAGGTCACACAAATTGTAATTAATTAAGATACCTAATTATGTAAAATTATTACATTAATGTATATATATTTGTGTAAGGGGCAAATAGCCGTATATGGAGTAAGGATACAGCATAAGCATAGGATAGTATAAAGGGAGCAAGTCGGTTGTGGTGTGCCGAGACCGACGATACGGTAGGCCTGTAAATAAAGAGGGCCCACCAAGGAATAAGAAAGTAAAGTAAATGGAAAGAAAAGAGTGTTGAAATGAGGAGTGGGTGGGAGGGTCATTCTGATGCTGACCTCAAGTGATATGAGTCAGGTAAGGGGTGTCCCTTATATAGGGGAGTGAATTAATTTAAGCCCCTCCCACAAATACAGGCCAAACGGCCTTAATACTTGTGTAAGGGGCAAATAGCCGTATATGGAGTAAGGATACAGCATAAGCATAGGATAGTATAAAGGGAGCAAGTTGGTTGTGGTGTGCCGAGACCGACGATACGGTAGGCCTGTAAATAAAGAGGGCAAAAATGAATAATCAAAGATTTAATACAGTCAACAAATATATACAAATTAACCAGACATTTCCTTAAATGCATTACAGTATTTAATTCCTGGAAGAATTTTGAAGGTAGGAATCTAGGACCGAAAGTGGACACCATTTGTTGTGGGTAGGATAGTATGTTATCTCTACTGTTGGTCCGTGTTGACTAATTTCGGAATGTGGTAGAGCCAATAGGTAGTAATGTGTTTACGTACGTGGGATTGTTGAAGACAATGATCTGTCTGAGTGGTGGTGATGGTAGTGGATTCTCTGGCCCGAGAAAGGCATAAAAGGCAATGTGCATGGCTGGTAATGGCCGACTTGGTAGTATAATTGAATGGTTGTAGATCTAATAGGTCCGATAAGGATGAAAAGTTGGATGGCTATTGGTAATCTCTGAGAGTATCGTGGGGGAATGGATTCCTGAAAACCTCTGAGTATATTCTTATCTGGTATGATAGCATGAAGTTATGGTAGTTTTGGCCATAGGTTATCCTGTGTTGTTGAATGCCTGTAAAATATATAATTAATGGTGTGTGAGATAGTTTAAGGTGGCAAAAA
Source organism: Pelobates fuscus (assembly GCF_036172605.1). Classification (NCBI taxonomy): domain Eukaryota; kingdom Metazoa; phylum Chordata; class Amphibia; order Anura; family Pelobatidae; genus Pelobates; species Pelobates fuscus. The sequence continues at coordinate 241,378,997 of NC_086321.1, read as the reverse complement.
GAAGCAAAACCTAGGAGAAATGTTATGACACAGGTTGAGCTATGTTGTGTTCCAATGAGATTCTTTAAGCCAGGTAAAAAGCTGTGTTATGTGTTCTACAAGTATGGGATGAAAGTGTTAGATGGGATAGTGCATGCTATGCTGCATGAGTATGTCTAATCCATGATTTTGTCTCTGGAACAAAAGAGTGGCCGTGACTGTATGGGCGGCTGTAGGAAGCATATGATGAACATGCCTGGAATATAAATGAGACAATTGTCGGCAGGGATGTATACCCCCATCTGGTACATGAAAGTGAAATGTGATAAGTGGCCAACCAAGTGAGTTCCCTAGAAATATCATGACCTTATGGATGAGTAGTGGCGTTTGTTGATGATATGACATGTGCCTAGTTGTCTGAGTAACAACGGATTGATGACCCTGATTTACCCCATGCCACAGCAGCTGCTACAATGGGGTAGATCTCCCAAAGGGGCTGAGGTGGTGGAAAAATGTAAAAACCTGGATGCCATGGCCAACAGCTCCAAAGCAATTGTTCCCGGTAGATCGCTGCCAAACCCGTGGTAGACGCCGCATCTGACCATCTGGTTGGAGAAGTGTCCGACAATCCTGAAAGGAACATGCTTTTACCATGCCAAGTGGTTAAGAAATCCCCCCCCCCCCCCATGTGCAGGTCTGCTGTTGCTGAGGTGTCTAGGGACATCCTCTGATCGTCATGTTGGAAGTGTGGAAAAAAGGGGAAAGTACTCTGGATGTGAAAGCGTGGTCTTGTGGTATGATTGGCATGGCAAAATTAAGGAACCTGGTAGGGATTGTAGTTCCTTGCAGTTGTAAGTACTAAGCAGGAGGTAGTGATTGATGTAGTTGAGAATGTTCCCTATTTGTCTTGTGGTAACTTGCGTGTATGGATGCCGACTCAAGTCATATGCCCAGTAATGTGATAGTGTCTGAGCCTTCTGTTTCTTATGGGGTACTGGGACGCCCAAGTGGTCAACCAGACTAAGCTGCCGTGAGGCTTCTAGTGAAAAATATGTTATCTTTGATCAACAAGAAGTCTTCTAGATAGTGTATGACTAAGGCCTCTGGATATGTTATCATAACCAGCTCAGAGTATCTGCAAATATCGATAGTAGGCTAATCTGTAGCTCGAAAGTTGAGCAGGGAAAGGATTGCCCAATTTATGCCATGTAAGTGCCAGTGTGTAGGGTAGATGGTAGCCGTTTACTGCGTTGATGATATTGGTCTTACTTAACCAAGCTTCAACCCATGCTTGAGTGATAGCTGTAAAGGTAGATCAATGGTGTTGTATAGTAAGAAAACTCCTCGAAGGGTATGAGGGAGTTGAGACTTGGGGTAGCGGAGGTGTGTGGTGCCAATAAGTCTATGGTTAGTCTTTGTTTAAGGGAAGATTCCTTGTGACAATACCAATGTGTTTGGTGCCATGCTGTAAATGGTGGAGATTGGAAGACCACCCCTCTGCAAATCTTGGCTATGAGTGTGTTTACAGCCAATGGTTTTGTTGTGCTGACTGTAAGTGAGGGCATGCTATATCCCTTGAAGGTGTATTTATGATACCTGTAAGGGAGCCCTTTGAAGCTCCAGAGCTTTAGTAAATCTACTACAAGTCTGGAAGGGTGATGAGTCAGTAGTGTTGAAAATGCATTAGTGTGTACAGATGGTGAGTACGTTATTTGTAAGTTGTATTGGGACACATGGTTTGTCATGTGCCCTGAACCATTTGAACATATATGCAACAGTCTATATGCAATGCAACTACTCATATCAATGGTCTCTGGTAGTTCAGAGGTGCTGGTACCTGGAGCCTGAGAGTGCTCGTCCATTTGTTTGGGACAAACTCCCTTCTGTATGGGTACCTGCACAAATAAACATCTCTACATATTCCAAATGCCAACCCAACCAAGGGATGATCAGATCCCCATTTACCTGGAATCCCTGGATCTGACCATCACCGATACATCATCATACATATATGCCTTGCTTCCCCAATGTGCTGGGATCATACGTGCAGGGTTAACGTCTTGTGTGTCATAAGAATTGATTGTACCAGGTAACCGAGTTTCAGTTGGTGCTGGTTGTAGAGTAGCGTGAGGCCCAGCCTTGTGAGGGCTGTGGTGACCAACTTGAGATTGCCAGTCTATCATAATTTTTTTTTTTTTTTTGCTCATGAGTTTATGAGTGAGGCTAGCATAGCCTGGGTGTCACCTGAGTTGATGTAGCTGGGCCTTCCCCTGCCTCCGTGTTGTCCGTTGGTCGGTGGTAATGTGTGGGATCATCCAGAATCTGATTGCTGCTGGACTAGCAACATCTCCTCTGCTTGAAGGTGTATCAATTCTAGCCGGGGTGCTAGGAAGAGGTGATTCTTCACCATCTTTTGGAGAAATACTTAAATAACAATAAAGATTGCAATTATTATTTGTACCCAGGGTTCTTGTACTGGCTTGCTAGCTAAGCCGTAAGGCGAAACGATTAGGCTTGGTGTTTTTTGGTGACTGGTGAGGCCCTGCTAGTTGCCAAGTGGCTTGAGAGGCTCTATCTATGCTTGGCGCGAGGGGATTTTGTGTGGCCACTGAATGTTGTGGCAGGATGTTGGCCTCTCAGTGACAGTAACCAGAAAATAGGAAGGGGAGTGACAGGTGAGGCCCTCTCTATGATACAATGCGAGACAGCTAGCTCATGAGTGGCCCGAGGGGTGTATGCCTCCGAGTGTGAGGCGGGGTGTTGGCCTCGCGGGACCACTAACCGAAGCATAATGCAGAGAAAAAAGGGGGTAATACTTATTGGGCCCTAGAACCCTAATTGCCAGTACACTATTACTATTCCAGGGAAGGTAAGAGATGAATAACTACGTGAGCAGGTGTATGTACCTTGTAGTATGGTATTGAACCTGGCAATCCATATAGGTTTTTAGTAGTAACTGTAACCTGAATGGATAAAACCGTATGGCATAAGGAAATGTGGCATAGACCAAGCTTATCTTAATACATACAGTATATGTGAAAAGTAAAGTACTGTGATGTGTAAATATTAAACATCATAGCCATACTGGTTAAATATGTATCAATCTTAACCCATTAAGTGCCGTATGTACAAGTGAAAATGTGGTCTGTCCCCACTTTGTAAGATGTATGTCCCCTTGTTAGGGGAAAGTCTGTTGTGTGAGCAGCGTGCTGTGAAAAATGTATGGGAACTATATTACCAGTTACGTATATACAGATGCGTCTGCTACTGTGTAATGATATATGTATTTATACCAGATGTGGATATACTACTTGCTATGTGAATTGTTGTATGTCTTATTGAATGGTAGGGGTCAGTGAACATGGTGTTGCAAAATGCAAGTGCACTGGAGATCTGCCGAGTGCCCTATAGGTGGCAGTGTAGTTGGATACTGATTGGTATGTGAAATGTTGTTTGTCTGTTGACCTATAGGTGTCAGTGTTTTGGTGTTTGTAAAACCCCATGAAAATTGTCAACGTACTTGACAGACCTGTAGGTGGCAGTGTTGATAGAACCACTGTTGGTCTTGATGTGAAATGTAAATTATTGTGAATTAAACCTGAAGTTGAGCCCATGCTGGAGTTTAATTTATGGTTTATGGTTATGTTTAAAACAATCTTATGTGTAATTTATATTGGCTGGTAAATTGTATATGACATGTGAAGACAGTTTTGCTGTTGACCAGTAGGGGTCAGAAATGCTGATTGTATGTTAAAATACCCTTTAACCCCTTAAGGACCAAACTTCTGGAATAAAAGGGGATCATTACATGTCACATGTCATGTGTCCTTAAGGGGTTAATCCTACCGTTTGACAGATAGGAGTCAGTATAAAAGCGAAAATGCTGTAGTTAGTTTGTTTGCTTATGAAGTGAAATAAAGTCTGAGAAGCCTGTAGTATACCGATTGACCGGTAGGGGTCAGCATGTAGGCGAAAATGCGGTGGTTAGTTGGTTTGTACATGAAATGCAATAATGTCTGAGAAGCCTGTAGTACACTGAATGACTGGTAGGGGTCAGTGTGTAGGTGAAAATGCAGTGGTTTATTGTTTTGTACATGAAAAGCAATAATGTCTGAGAAGCCTGTAGTACACCAAATGACTGATAGGGGTCAGTATGTAAGTGAAAAATGCAGTGGTTTGTTGGTTTGTACATGAAATGCAATAATGTCTTGAGAAGCCTGTAGTACACCGAATAACCGGTAGGGGTCAGTGTGTAGGCGCAAATGCAGTGGTTTGTTGATTTGTACATGAAATGCGATAATATCTAAGAAGCCTTTAGTACACCAAAAGACCAGTAGGGGTCAGTGTGTAGGCGAAAATGCAGTTGTTCGTTGATTTGTACATGAAATGCAATAATGTCTGAGAAGCATGTAGTACACCAAATGACCAGTAGGGGTCAGTATGTAGGCGCAAATGCAGTGGTTCGTTGATTTGTACATAAAATGCGATAATGTCTAAGAAGCCTGTAGTATACCAAAAACCGGTAGGGGTCAGTGTGTAGGTGAAAATGCAGTGGTTTATTGGTTTGTACATGAAAATGCAAAAAACGTCTAAGACGCCTGTATTACACCAAATGACCAATAGGGGTCAGTGTGTAGGTGAAAAATGCGGTGGTTGGTTGGTTTTTACATGAAATGCAATAATGTCTGAGAAGCTTGTAGTACACTAAATGACCGGTAGGGGTCAGTGTGTAGGCGAAAATGCAGTGGTTCGATGGTTTGTACATGAAATGCGATAATGTCTAAGAAGCCTGTAGTATACCAAAAACCGGTAGGGGGCAGTGTGTAGGTGAAAATGCAGTGGTTTATTGGTTTGTACATGAAAATGCAAAAAACGTCTAAGACGCCTGTAGTACACCAAATGACCAATAGGGGTCAGTGTGTAGGTGAAAAATGCGGTGGTTGGTTGGTTTTTACATGAAATGCAATAATGTCTGAGAAGCCTGTAGTACACTGAATGACCGGTAGGGGTCAGTGTGTAGGCGAAAATGCAGTGGTTCGATGGTTTGTACATGAAATGCAATAATGTCTGAAAAGCCTGTAGTACACCGAATGACCGGTAGGGGGTTTAAACGAATGATATGCATGAACATGCAATGGTTTTAGAACAGACTTAGACAAAATGCAGCCGTAAAGTGAGGACCTGACCCGTGCATTGTGCCGTGGGACTGATGCCTGGCGTAACGGGTAGGTCGACTTACAGTTTGTGAGTCACTTGGACACCATCCACGGTGATGGATTGAAGAAAGAAGGTGGTAGGCCGGAAAAGCCTGTGGCTGGATTCCTGACACAGCTCTGCTTAGAAAACCTCATGGAGTAATCAGGTAAAATGGCGTCTGGATGACCCGGAAGTGGAAATCATTCTGATGCTGACCTCAAGTGATATGAGTCAGGTAAGGGGTGTCCCTTATATAGGGGAGTGAATTAATTTAAGCCCCTCCCACAAATACAGGCCAAACGGCCTTAATACATATATATATATACAGGGAGTGCAGAATTATTAGGCAAGTTGTATTTTTGAGGATTAATTTTATTATTGAACAACAACCATGTTCTCAATGAACCCAAAAAACTCATTAATATCAAAGCTGAATATTTTTGGAAGTAGTTTTTAGTTTGTTTTTAGTTATAGCTATTTTAGGGGGATATCTGTGTGTGCAGGTGACTATTACTGTGCATAATTATTAGGCAACTTAACAAAAAACAAATATATACCCATTTCAATTATTTATTTTTACCAGTGAAACCAATATAACATCTCAACATTCACAAATATACATTTCTGACATTCAAAAACAAAACAAAAACAAATCAGAGACCAATATAGCCACCTTTCTTTGCAAGGACACTCAAAAGCCTGCCATCCATGGATTCTGTCAGTGTTTTGATCTGTTCACCATCTGTGGCTGGTAAAATATTTGAAAGGTTATTAAGGGATAATATTCAAGAATTCCTTGAGAAGAATATGGTTATCAGCAAAAATCAGCACGGTTTTATGAAGCACAGGTCATGTCAAACTAACTTGATTGCGTTCTACGAAGAAGTAAGTAGAAGTATAGATCAGGGTGTTGCAGTGGATGTGATCTATTTGGATTTTGCCAAGGCATTTGATACAGTTCCACACAAAAGATTAGTGTTCAAACTCAAGGAAACCGGTCTCGATGAAAATGCTTGTTATTGGGTAGAACATTGGCTTAAAAACAGAATACAAAGAGTTTTTTTTCAAGCTGGACAGAGGTGGCAAGCAGGGGCGTACCTAGAGCATATGGCACCCGGGGCGGGTCCTAGTTTTGGCACCCCCCCCCCCCCCCCCTGCACTTTAAAATGTACAAAACACCCACATTTTTTTAAATGTATGTAGCATTGAGCAGTGCTTGCATGTTTCAATGTAAGCATGCTTTTGTATGGAGTAAGTGTGAGTGAATGAATGGGTGTGTTTGTATGTAGTGTTGGCATTTTAATGCAGGCATGCTTTTGTGTGTAGTGTTGGCGAGATGCAGTGGTGTGGTTATATATAATGGTGATGTTTTAATACAGAGGTGTGTTTGTATGTAGTGTTTGCACTGGAATGCAGGGATGTGTTTGTGTGTAGTGTTGGCAAGATGCTGAGATGTGGGATTGCCATATTTAAGGACACCAAATAAGGGAGCTATCTGCTAAACAGCACCCTAATTTGGTATCTTTACATATGGAATCTCACATAAGGGCACCAATTTAGGGAATTCTCTACTAAATAGCTAAAAGATCAAAATTTAAAAAGCCTTTTTCTTAATTTTAATCTTTTGGTTGTTTAGTAGATAACTCACTTATTTGTTATCCTTATGTGGGATTGACATATTTAAGGACACCAAATTAGGGAGCTATCTACTAAACATATACACAACCACAGATATACAAACGCATTTAGTTATTAAGAGGTCCAACCAACCTCCCTACCTTACTCTGGGAGTGACTGCTGGGCTGGGATCTCTGTGCTCTTCCTTCACAGCTCACTTGCACGACCAGTAGTGATGCCGATGCCAGGATGATGTCATACCCCGGCTGCCGGCTTACTGCAGGGCGTACACAAACTCCTATATGGTCCATAAAAATGTTTCATTTCACTGCCTTCCAGTATATATCTGTCCTATCTGTCTGGGGGAATGTGACAACGTGGATGTATATGTAAGTGGGTGAGTATTACTATCAGGAGAAAGGTATATGGCAGAGTGGGACAGTGTGGTGGATACTATGACAGTGTGTGCCACTGCACACAGTGGATTGAAGGAGGTGACTGCAGGTGAGGTGGTGAGTATATGGTGTTTTATGTCACGGGTGGGAACAATGGGATTGGGTGTTATATGGAAGAGAGGATATTATGTCAAGGCAGGGCCAGGGTGTATGGCAGGGTGTGTATTATGATACGGTGGAGGTAAATAGCAGGGAGGGGATTATGGCAGTGTGGGTATTATATGACATGTTAAAGGGGTATATGCCAGGGTGGGAATTATGACCAGGTAGTGGGTTTATAGCAGGGAGGATATTATGACAAGGCAGGGGTGTATAGGGTGGGGGTGTATATGGCAGAGAGGGCAGGGGTGTTGAAATTTAAAAAAAAAACCAACTACTTATCCAGGGACTAAAGTGTTTGTCCAATCTACTTGTCTGCCGTGACAATCTACTTGTCCTGTTACAAATCTTTATTGATAGTAATTTAGGAGACAGACCTGGTGTAGGGGTGATAGGGATGTAGTATGGGTAAGACACATAGTGTGGGGGTGGGATGTAGTGTATGTAGTGTGTGTAGGGCATTGTAAGGCACATAGTGTGCTGTGGGATAGGGTTGGCAGAGTGAGGAGGGGACAGGTGGCAGAGCGTAGGAGGGAGGGGCTGACAGAGCGTGGGAGGGAGTGACAGGTAGCAGAGTGAGGGAAAGAGGGGTTGACTGGTGACTGAGGGAGGGGGTGACAGGGTGACTGAGGGAGGGGTTGACTGGTGACAGAGTGACTGAGGGGGGGTGACTGAAGGAGGGGGGGGTGACTGGGGGGGTGACTGGTGACAGAGTGACGGGGTGACAGGGTGACTGAGGGAGGGGGTGACAGGGTGACTGAGGGGGGTGACTGGTGACAGGGTGACTGGGGGGGGTGACAGGGTGACTGAGGGAGGGGGTGAGAGGGTGACTGAGGGAGGGGGTGACAGGGTGATTGAGGGGGGTGACAGGGTGAGGGGGGTGAGACAGGGTGACTGAGGGAGGGGGTGACAGGGTGATTGAGGGGGGTGACATGGTGACTGAGGGAGGGGGTAACAGGGTGAGAGGGTGAGGGGGGGTGACAGGGTGAGAGGGTGAGGGGGGTGACAGGGTGACTGAGTGGGGGGGTGACAGGGTGACTGAGGGAGGGGGTGAGAGGGGGACTGAGGGAGGGGGTGACAGGATGATTGAGGGGGGGGTGACAGGGTGACTGAGTGGGGGGGTGACAGGGTGACTGAGGGAGGGGGTGAGAGGGGGACTGAGGGAGGGGGTGACAGGATGATTGAGGGGGGTGACAGGGTGACTGAGGGAGGGGGTGTCAGGGTGAGAGGGTGGTGACAGGGTGACTGAGGGGAGGGTGACAGGGTGACTGAGTGGGGGGTGACAGGGTGACTGAGTGGGGGGGTGACAGGGTGATTGAGGGGGGTGACAGGGTGACTGAGGGAGGGGGTGACAGGGTGAGAGGGTGAGGGGGGGGTGACAGGGTGACTGAGGGGGGGGAGGGTGAATTTACAATAATAATATTAACTTACCATGATTCAGGGGCTGTCTCTCTCCATCCCAGCCCAGGCAGTGCAGGAGGTGCAGGCAGAGTGGCCGCAGGGGTGAAATCTTGCAGAATGCACGCTCTGCGCCCCCTGCTGGCACACTCCATAACAGCATCCCTGGGGCTCAGTGATGACTCAGAACACAGGCTGGGAATCCCCTCCCTGTGCTCTGACTCACTCACTGAGCGCCGGAGTCGCGAGGGAGAGGACGACCAGCAGGAGGGACCGAGTGTGGCACCCCCCTACTGGATGGCACCCGGGGCGGACCGCCCCCCCCGCCCCCCCCTTAGTATGCCACTGGTGGCAAGTGGTGTCCCTCAGGGGTCTGTTCTGGGACCCCTTCTATTTAATATTTTTATAAATGATCTTGAAGACAGCATTGAAAGTCATGTTTCAGTGTTTGCAGATGACACAAAACTTTGTAAAATAATACAATGTGAGCAAGATATTACTTTGCTGCAGAAGGATTTAGATAGACTGGAGGACTGGGCACTCAAATGGCAGATGAAATTTAATGTTGAAAAATGCAAAGTTATGCACTTCGGCGTAAAGAATACACAAGCAACGTATACCCTTAATGGAAGTGAATTAGGGATAACAACACACGAAAAGGACTTGGGAATTGTTATAGACAACAAACTATGCAACAATGTGCAATGTCAATCAGCAGTGGCCAAGGCCAGTAAGGTATTGTCATGCATGAAAAAGGGCATTCATTCTCGGGACGAGAATATCATTTTGCCTCTCTATAAATCACTGGTAAGACCACATATTGAATATGCTGTGCAATTTTGGGCACCTGTTCTAAAGAAGGATATCATGGCACTAGAAAAAGTGCAGAGGCGGGCTACAAAATTAATAAAAGGAATGGAACATATCAGCTATGAAGAAAGGTTAACAAATTTAAACCTATTTAGTTTAGAAAAACGTTGCCTGAGAGGGGATATGATAACATTATACAAATATATTTGGGGCCAATACAAACCATTGTGTGGAAATCTATTCACAAACTGGACTTTACATAGGACACGAGGTCATGCGTTTAGACTGGAAGAAAGAAGATTTCGTCTAAGGCAAAGGAAAGGTTTTTTTACTGTAAGAACAATCAGGATGTGGAATTCTCTGCCTAAAGAAGTGGTTTTATGGAGTCCATACAGATGTTCAAACAGCTACTAGATGCATACTTGCAAAGACAGAATATTCAAGGATATAATCTTTCAATGTAGGGTAATAACTGCTTGATTCAAGGATAAATCTGACTGCCATTCTGGGGTCAAGAAGGAATTTTTTGTCCTAGCTTGTTGCAAAATTGTGCTTCAAACTGGGGTTTTTTTTTTTGTTTTTTTTTGCCTTTTGCCTTTTGGATCAACAGCAAAAAACAGGTGTGAGGAAGGCTGAACTTGATGGACGCAAGTCTCTTTTCAGCTATCTAACTATGTAACTATGTAACTATGTAACATTGTGTGCAGCAGCAACCACAGCCTCCCAGACACTGTTCAGAGAGGTGTACTGTTTTCCCTCCTTGTAAATCTCACATTTGATGATGGACCACATGTTCTCAATGGGGTTCAGATCAGGTGAACAAGGAGGCCATGTCATTAGATTTTCTTCTTTTATACCCTTTCTTGCCAGCCACGCTGTGGAGTACTTGGACGCGTGTGATGGAGCATTGTCCTGCATGAAAATCTTGTTTTTTCTTGAAGGATGCAGACTTCTTCCTGTACCACTGCTTGAAGAAGGTGTCTTCCAGAAACTGGCAGTAGGACTGGGAGTTGAGCTTGACTCCATCCTCAACCCGAAAAGGCCTCACAAGCTCATCTTTGATTATACCAGCCCAAACCAGTACTGGACCTCCACCTTGCTTGCGTCTGAGTCGGACTGGAGCTCTCTGCCCTTTACCAATCAAGCCACGGGCCCATCCATCTGGCCCATCAAGACTCACTCTCATTTCATCAGTCCATAAAACCTTAGAAAAATCAGTCTTGAGATATTTCTTGGCCCAGTCTTGACGTTTCAGCTTGTGTGTCTTGTTCAGTGGTGGTCGTCTTTCAGCCTTTCTTACCTTGGCCATGTCTCTGAGTATTGCACACCTTGTGCTTTTGGGCACTCCAGTGATGTTGCAGCTCTGAAATATGGCCAAACTGGTGGCAAGTGGCATCTTGGCATCTGCACGCTTGACTTTTCTCAGTTCATGGGCAGTTATTTTGCGCCTTGGTTTCTCCACACGCTTCTTGCGACCCTGTTGACTATTTTGAATGAAACGCTTGATTGTTCGATGATCACGCTTCAGAAGCTTTGCAATTTTAAGAGTGCTGCATCCCTCTGCAAGATATCTCACTATTTTTGACTTTTCTGAGCCTGTCAAGTCCTTCTTTTGACCCATTTTGCCAAAGGAAAGGAAGTTGCCTAATAATTATGCACACCTGATATAGGGTGTTGATGTCATTAGACCACACCCCTTCTCATTACAGAGATGCACATCACCTAATATGCTTAATTGGTAGTAGGTTTTCGAGCCTATACAGCTTGGAGTAAGACAACATGCATAAAGAGGATGATGTGGTCAAAATACTAATTTGCCTAATAATTCTGCACTCCCTGTATATATATATATATATATAGAAAATAGCAGAAGACCGGCACTCAAGGACTTTGATCAAAAATATTTACTGTTCAGAAGATTCAACGTTTCAGCTCCTCTAGGGAGCTTTCATCAGGACATACAAAATCACAATATGAAAATACACGCTTATATAAGCAGTAAATGAATAAATAATTAAGGTACTTACATACAGCTGACAATCAGGGGCTGCTCGTTGCCGTTTGCCGCCACGGGTGTCACGACCGGACTCATTTCCGGCTTGGTCACCTGACCGCAGCCCACATTCTGATTGGCCAAAATACGTAGGTGCTTAGCAACCAAGGACGCCAACGTCCCATTGGTTGTAGCTAATTTCTACGGTGTTTAGAAGTGGACAATTTCAGTCTGTGTCATTTAAACCGCATTTCAAGCGGAAATTGACAGAAATTGACGGCGTAGCACACCCTGGCCTCACGGAAGTGAGCAGTCCCAATACAGGGAGTAACAAAATGTATGACACAGACTGAAATTGTCCACTTCTAGACAGAGTAGAAATGAGCTACAACCAATGGGACGTTGTAGTATGTGCAATTCTACACAGTTGTTTTTCTGCTTTTCTTCTCGTTGTATACTCCTGGAGGGACACTACCTGGGATAAAGGGGTGTGTTGCTGCCCTAAAAGCATAAAGGATCCTTTTACGGAGCCAATACCATATAGGCTCCTGTCCATGTGAGTGGTTTCAGTCATTACTTACTACCAATTATCCATTTTTGGAACATCTGCACTATATTTTGATTTTTCTTGTTTTTGTTTCCTTTTATATGTACATTCAAGTTTTTCAAGACTGTCACTGTACCAAAGGGGTGAGTAAACCCCTCTACTGTTTAGAGCGCCCCACTTGTTTGGTATAATTTGTATACCTTATTTCTGTATATTTGTTTTTATTGTGGGTAAGGGGTATTCCACTTTTAGTGTTGAGCAGCTTTTACATTTTGGGCACTGTAAAGAAACACTTTCTATCTCTTTATTGAGGTAGTTTTCTCCCCCTGCTTCCAACTCGTCTCCTCCTCCTCCTCTCTGTCTCCCCATCTGAACTTTCGCCCTGTTCTTCTTCTTGCTGAGCGGGCACCCACGTGACATCCATGGACGCATCGTCATCATCAACCGCTTCACTTGTATCTGACAACTCAGCAAAGGAAGCAGCAGCGGGTACAACATCATCATCATCACACCGTATGTCCATGTGTGTAATGCTGCCTGCCTGAGACATATCCCTGTTATCTACATCCTCTGGCAATAATGGTTGCGCATCACTCATTTCTTCAAACGGATGTGTAAATAACTCCTCTGACATACCAAGTGAAGCGGCTGTGGTGCTAGTGTTGGTGGTGGCGGCAGGCGGGTGAGTGGTATCTTGAGAGGTGCCCGAAGCTAAGCTGGAGGAGGATGGTGCGTCAAGGTTCCGAGCGGAAGCTGTAGAAGATTGGGTGTCCTGTGTTAACCAGTCAACTATGTCCTTAGAACTTTTCAAGTTCAGGGTGCGTGGCCTCTGAAAACTGGGCATTATTCTAGGGCCAAAGGGAATCACAGCACCACGACCACGATGGCCCCTGCGGGGTGGCCTGCCTCTGCCTGTCATTTTTTGGGGGATTAGTGATACTATGCGTGCAAGCTTCTGTGAAACCCATGTTGTCTCTGATCTTGAATCCATGTGATTTTAGATGTTCAACAATCTTATCCTTTAACATGGTTCCCTTACTTTCCCCAATACTGAAGTAAGGCTTACTGGCCTATAGTTGCCCGACTCCTCCCTACTAGCTTTCTTGTGAATGGTCACCAATAGTAGCAGGGTGTGTGGGGGGGAGGGGCGGGAGGGGAGCTCAACACAAAAAGGAATCTGGTCTGAATTCCAAACAAACATAGAAAAAATGGAGTTGGGGGATACCCGAAAAATGCATTTCTCAGTAGTGGGCTGCATTAGAAACCAATATATATATATATATATATATATATATATATATATATATATAATCAATGCAGATATGGAACAACCCCCACACACAAATACAGTTTTAAACTTTGCAAAGCTACTTAAAATCACATATCTTAGCAAACAAATATGCATTGTAAAGCCTTGTAAGCCTAGTTAGCCTAGTAAAGTTTAAAACTGTATTTTTTGTGTGTGCTGTTCCTTAATCTGTATTTTGTATATATTTTGGTCTTTATGGCAGCACCGCCACCGAGAAATGCATGTTCGCATTGTTTTCTTCTTTTACTTTAAATCATCCTTCCTATGACACATATTTTCTTGTATTCCTCTTTCTCTTCTTCTTAGATTATGAGCTCATTTGAGCAGGGCTCTCTTGATCTCTTGACTCTTTCAACTTTACATTTTATGTCAACACATGTTGTATATGCCCAACTAGTGATGTCGCGAACACGAAATTTTCGGTTCGCGAACGGCGAACCGGAACTTCCGCAAACGTTCGCGAATTGGTGAACCGGGCGAACCGCCATTGACTTCAATGGTCAGGTGAATTTTAAAACCCACAGGGACTCTTTCTGGCCACAAAAGTGATGGAAAAGTTGTTTCAAGAGGACTAACACCTGGACTGTGGCATGTCGGAGGGGGATCCATGGCAAAACTCCCATGGAAAATTACACAGTTGATGCAGAGCCTGGTTTTAATCCATAAAGGGCAGAAATCACCTAACATTCCTAAATCACAATGGATATGGATTGACACCTGACATATGACATATTGACACCTTGACATATGGATTGACACCTGTCCTCAGAGACCCTGATACACACTGACACAGAGCAGAATAGGGACTATTCCCCCTACATAGGGTCACTTGGCAGATATGGATTGACACCTTTCCTCAGATACCCTGATACACACTGACACAGAGAAGAATAGGGACTGTTTCCCCTAATATAGGGTCACTTGGCAGATATGGATTGACACCTATCCTAAGGATCCCTGATACACACTGACACAGAGCAGAATAGAGACTGTTCCCCCTACATAGGGTCACTTGGCAGATATGGATTGACACCTGTCCTCAGAGACCATGATACTCACTGACACAGAGCAGAATAGAGACTGTTCCCCCTACATAGGGTCACTTGGCAGATATGGATTGACACCTGTCCTCAGAGACCATGATACACACAGACACAGAGCAGAATAGAGACTGTTCCCCCTACATAGGGTCACTTGGCAGATATGGATTGACACCTGTTCTCAGAGACCTAATTGTGTAATAATGGTAATACTATTACCTATTATATAATATTGGCAGGGGCAAGGAAATTCCCTCTAAATAGATGGGTATAGGCAGAGAGTATGGAGACCGGAGTGATAAAGTGTAAATAAGGTGATATAAAGTTAAATGTATCAGAGACACACACCCACCCTTTCTCTTAGCTAGTTTCCAGAAATGCTGGATAGGTAGAAGGGCTATAAAGACCCAGAGAGGTCTAAGAAGAATCCTCTAAGCTAGCCCTAATCTCCTTAAACACCTTCAAGGGTGCTCTAAGCTAAAGCTCAATCTAAACGTTTAGATGACTGCCTGATTTCCCATCACAGATGCTGGCTAGGAATAACAGTGTGCAAGACAAAGAGTGGGTCTAAGTGCCCATAGTGCAGTAAAGTGTCCCTAGTGAAGTGAAAAAGAGAATAACGAGCTGGCAGCCAAGAGAATAACGAGCTGGCGCCCTATCAAGGGACATGTATATGGCATCGATTTTAAGAACCGGGAGATGGAAAAAGATGCTTGGTCGGTCCTCCTACTTCAAATTTGGGGCATTGCGCGTGCAATCTAATGTGCCACCAGATAGGAGTGGTGTGTTAAGTAGTACTATTCCTATCAGTTTAATCCCTGTTATGTGCCTTTTTTTTGGTTTGGTTTTTGAAGCCACAGTGCAGCACCAGAGGGCCGAAAAATTAGGCATGTACACATGCCTGAAAAATTAGGTATTGTTGCAGCCGCTGCTGTAGCAGTGGTCATAAAAATTTATGTTTGTTTCCCAGGCAGAAAGTGCCCTAAAACATTGTGGCTTGAACCTAGTTGGTGGCGGATAAGTCACGCAAGTCAACAAGCATTGAGGGCTAAAATACAGCAGCGTGTGGACCATTTTTAGCCCAAGGCAGCTCATCTCATCAGGCCTTTTTAGTCGAATGTATCGCCCACTGTCAGTCCCTTCGGGATCCATCCCTCATTCATCTTAATAAAGGTGAGGTAATCTAGACTTTTTTGACCTAGGTGACTTCTCTTCTCAGTGACAATACCTCCTGCTGCACTGAAGGTCCTTTCTGACAGGACACTTGAAGCGGGGCAGGCCAGAAGTTCTATCGCAAATTGGGATAGCTCAGGCCACAGGTCAAGCCTGCACACCCAGTAGTCAAGGGGTTCATCGCTCCTCAGAGTGTCGATATCTGCAGTTAAGGTGAGGTAGTCTGCTACCTGTCGGTCGAGTCGTTCTCTGAGGGTGGATCCCGAAGGGCTGTGGCGATGCGTAGGACTTAAAAAGCTCTGCATGTACTCCATCAACAACATGTCTTTGAAGCGTCCTGTCCTTGCCGGCGTGGTCGTGGAAGGAGGAGGATGACTTTCACCTCTTCCCCTGTTAGATTCCTGTTGTGCTGTGACATCACCCTTATACGCTGTGTAAAGCATACTTTTTAATTTATTTTGCAAATGCTGCATCCTTTCCGACTTGTTGTAATTCGGTAACATTTCCGCCACTTTCTGCTTATACTGGGGGTCTAGTAGCGTGGACACCCAGTACAGGTCGTTCTCCTTCAGCCTTTTTATATGAGGGTCCCTCAACAGGCACGACAGCATGAAAGACCCCATTTGCACAAGGTTGGATGCCGAGCTACTCATTTCCCGTTCCTCCTCCTCAGTGATGTCAATGAAGGTATGTTCTTCCCCCCAGCCACGTACAACACCACGGTTACCAGATAGGAGACAACGAGCACCCTGGGATGCCTGTTGTGGTTGGTCCTCCTCCTCAAAGCCACATTCCTCCTCTGACTCCTCTTCCTCACAATCCTCTTCCAGCGTTGCCGCAGGTCCAGCAAGCGATGCTGATAAGGCTGTTTCTGGTGGTGATGGTGACCACAACTCTTCCTCTTCCTCCTTACGCTCATATATGGCCTGACCCAGCACTCTTTGCAGGGCACGCTCCAGGAAGAAAACAAATGGTATGATATCAATGATGGTGCCTTTGGTGCGACTGACTAGGTTTGTCACCTCCTCAAAAGGACGCATGAGCCTACAGGCATTGCGCATGAGCGTCCAGTAACATGGCAAAAAAATTACCAGCTCCCCAGAGGCTGTCCTAGCACCCCAATCATACAAATATTCATTAACGGATTTTTCTTGTTGGACCAGGCGGTCGAACATTAGGAGTGTTGAATTCCAACGTGTCGGGCTGTCGCAAATCAAGCGCCTCACTGGCATGTTGTTTCGCCGCTGGTTATCTGCAAAGTGAGCCATGGCCGTGTAGGAACGCCTGAAATGGCCACACACCTTCCTAGCCTGCTTCAGGACGTCCTGTAAGCCTGTGTACTTATGCACAAAGCGTTGTACGATCAGATTACACACATGTGCCATGCACGGCACATGTGGCAACTTGCCCAACTTCAATGCCGCCAACAAATTTTTTCCGTTGTCACAAACCACTTTGCCGATATCCAGTTGCTGTGGAGTCAGCCACTTTTCCACCTGTGCGTTCAGGGCGGACGGGAGTACTTGTCCGGTGTGACTCTCTGCTTTCAAGCAAGTCAAACCCAAGACGGCGTGACACTGCCGTATCCGGGATGTGGAATAGTACCTGGGGAGCTGGGGGGTGCCATTGATGTGGAGCAAGACGCAGCAGCAGAAGAGGACTCAGCCGGGGAGGTTATGGAAGAGGATGGAGTAGGAGGAGTAGAGGAGGTGGCAGCAGGCCTGCCTGCAAGTCGTGGCGGTGTCACCAACTCCTCTGCAGAGCCACGCATTCCATGCTTGGCAGCTGTCAGCAGGTTTACCCAATGCGCAGTGTAGGTGATATACCTGCCCTGACCATGCTTTGCAGACCAGGTATCAGTGGTCAGATGGACCCTTGCCCCAACACTGTGTGCCAGACATGCCATTACTTCCTTTTGCACAATCGAGTACAGGTTGGGGATTGCCTTTTGTGCCTTATTTATCTGCGAATGTAGGAAGGCTATCCCAGAGGAGCAGATCCAAGGTCAGTGGAGAGGAGGTGTCATATGTCTTGCAGTTGGACATTCCGTATGTTTTGGAAGCAAGAGGACAACCATATTGACAGATTGAAGTACTGTAATATTTATTACTGAAAATTAACAGATGAGTTGTCAGGGTGGCTTAACAGATAGTGTATATGGCAAGTTCAGGGAAGGGACCTTTACTTACAGTTTAGGAAAGGATTTCATATGTTAGTTAAATTTTGGTGCATTATGAATGAAATGTATGTGATGTTTGATCTCAAATTAAATGTCTGGATTTCCTGAAATGGCCTGGTCTGTTACAAAGAGATCAGACACATCTGTACATAAGTATATAGAATTGTACATTTTCAGCCATTTTTTTGTGAATATAATTTTTGCCCTCATAAAACTTTAATTCCTACAACCCCAGCTCCTCCTGTCAGGATATTTATATCGGCAGACATTTTGTGCTAAGATAGAAATTAAAAGTGTATATTGCCAGAGTCACTCAGAACAAAGCGGACTCCATTTTGCTATCTTCAGGCAAGACAGACACAACATTTCTTTCCTTGCTTTCAGTAACACTAGCCATCAGCCTGAGCTAAGGAATGCATTATGTAAACAAGCCAAGTGATAAGCAATGAAGCAGGGGGATGGAATGCTCTGTTTAAATGTTAATGGAATAGAAATAATTTTAAACACAGACACTAGTGACAGAGAAGACTAAGTAATTAATTTTACTTTCTAAATCTTACAAGGTCCCATTGTAAGTAAGGGCTGAAATTGAGTTTAGACATGTCAATCCTAGAAATTACGATCAAAGTCGTTGCCACAAATACTGAGGCAAACGCTTTGAACTGACAGCAAATTTAAGTTATGGTAGTCATTTTAGATAAGCCAAATGACGTCAGAATCGTCATCAAAATAAGTTAACTCTTTCGAGGACATACAATTTTGATGAGGCAATTGCGCCCTCTATTGACCAAAAACTAGATAATACTAGATAACGTAGACACACCTACAGTTTCCTATTGGCCTTATCAACTACTGACGTACAGAGAATCTTTCCCTTTAAAAAGTTGGGACAAAGGGAAGAGAGAGGTTAGTTTGGGCTTTCAGATTCGGACATTCAGAGAGATCCAGGACAGATATTCAGGACACTCTGGGACTAACACTCAACTCTCAAACTCTCTTGGACACAACTCAAGAAACACTCCTTGACACTTAGAAATGTACTATTACTTTCTAACCAACATCACTTTTCTCTATTACTTACACACCTCCATATAACCAATCATACTCGCATTCCAGTTCCTGGAACTACCTACTCATCTGATGAGAACATCTACATAACCGGTAATTATGCTGGTTTTATTTAATTAATTAAAATTAATTAAAATCTATTAATAGCAGGATACATGCATAGATAAATCACGATCAGATCCCATAATTGAGGAATCTTAATTAAATAAAGAATATGTAGTTATAACACTCCATTCTGCTGGTGGAGTCAGATAATTACATAGTATTGGTATCTTACCACGTGTTAGCATACCGCTGTTTTTATCCATGTGTGTTGATTTGCTCTAAAATAAGATCGTATATCTTAGGTAGAGTTAAATTTGGCTTTTGTAAAAATCTAGTAGATTATTCTTATTGGATGGTTCCAGGAAATGATTAATGAGCTGGTTTGAATGTTATTTTATTTGAAAATTATATGAGAATAGGATATTATATGCCTAGGAGGATCTAGCCAGCATTGAAAGGGTTACTCAGTTGATCTGACTGTAAAACAAGATTTTATGGCTTTTCGCTGTGCTGTGTGAAGTTTTGCTTTCTTTGTTTGTGAAGTACCCTCATAAATCTTGTAAGTCTTGACAGTTGATGCTGTAGCTTTGTACTGTGTTTAGCCATTGCCATTGTATACGACGTTATGCTAAATATTCACTGATTATTATCTTGCATGCTGCCTAATATTATTATTATTTTATTTGTCACAATAAATTATATCTATTTTTTTAACAAATTGTGATTTTATTTGTATGGAATACATTTCACTTAAATGATGACGATCTCTAAGATCTAAGAGAATTAAAATAGTGGGCAATTCTCAACTGTGTAATATTACCATCCCATAAATATCCCCACACTCCTCAGAGGCCAGCCTAAAACTGGGAATGAGTGGAAAATTCTTTACAATATCTGATAAAAATCTGGTACTTTCTTAGTACAGTGACAACTAGGGATTTTTGTTATTTTTCTTCCATTTTATTGCATATGTTAGTTGGCATATGTAAAATTAGTTTGAACCTTTTTTTATGTTCATACAGTAACTATATTTGTTCATAATACATGTTCCTTTATTAAGTCATGGCTTTGTTTGGCTTTGTTTGGCAAGAATCACCTTGCCAAGAGACTTATAGAATAATTCTGTGATGTTATAGGCATTTATGCTAAACTGTATTTGCATTTGTGGGTTTTTAATCTAATTTGGTTGGAGTAACCTAAGGTGCCATGTTTATAAACTGCATTGATAGTGGCAGCAAATATAGGTGTGGGTGACATTAAGAGGGATATTGAATAATTATTAGTGCCGAAAAATAGTTATAACCCTTAAGCCCACCAAAGGAAACAATTGAAACATCAACTCCTGCCAGTGTCAGAAGTAGCTCACCCAATGAGATTATTATTAACACCACCACCTTCTTTGCTATTAGTCATCAATGTGTTACTGTAGAGGCTAGGGTTGTGACTAGAGTTGAGTGGACACCAGGATGTTCGGGTCCGGCGGGTTGAAGTCAATGGGGACCCGAACTTTTTGGCACAAAAATGCCTCTTAAAAAACTCCTGGAAAGGGCTAGAGGGCTGCAAAAGGAAGTAAAATGGGGGTAAGAGTAGGACTAAAATGGGGGGTAAAAAGTGCCCTGCAAACAAATGTGGATAGGTAAATCAATTAACAATAACATAAAATAAGCAGCCGCTTAGTAGATAACTCCCTAATTCACACAGTATTAGGGAGCTATCTACCAAAAGGCTGAAAGACCTACATTGGTCACCTAAATTGGTCTTTCAGCCACATTTACTAATACTAAGTAAAGATTAGTTAGCATTAGTAAATTCAGCCCCTACTTGCTATACCACGAGTAGGGGCGTGTCTAGTAAAGAGTGAGCAGCCAGTGGCTGCTCACTTTAAAAAAAAACAAAAAACCTATTGCCCCCACCCCTGTGCGACGGGTGGGGGCCCTAAATAAGAATATGGAGGGGGGACCTACTGACCTCCCCCAGCCCCCACCCCTGTGCGGTGGGTGGGGGCCCTAAATAACAATAAGGGGGGGACACACCTAATGTCCTCCCCCCTGCCCCCCACCCCTGCGAGGCGGGTGGGGGCCCTAAATAACAATGAGGGGGGGTACCTAGTGTCCTCCCCGGCCCCCACCCCTGAGCGGTGGGTGGGGGCCATAAATAAAAATCCCCCCCAGGTGACTAGGGGTCCCCAAACCCCTAGTCACCCCCCTCCCCAAAAAAATTACCCCTACCTACCCCCCTCATCCTAAAAATAATCAGGGGGGACCCTTGTCTAAATACCTGTAAAAACAATAGACTTACCATTTGATGTCTTCTTTATTCCAAAATCTTCTTTTTTCAGCCCCCAAAAAAGGCCAAATAAAGATCCAGAATAACCGAGGCACTTTAAAAAAAAAAAAAGAGAGAGCAAAAAAAAATAATCCTTCTTCACCCATGGAGGGCTCAGCGCAGACTGATGTGCATGTGTTGGAGTGGGAGATAGCAAGGGTCATTGGTTCTAATGTGAGACTAGGTATATCATTATGCTGTATGTAGCTAGCAGCTACTGCCAGGGATACTTAAAACAATTTTGAGTGGGAGATGGGAGACATTTTGATATTGAGCCTTGCGTAAGACTTGGTTACCAATATATATTTGTTAACAGTGTGTTTCTAACTGTTTGGAGGAAAGAACCTAATTGTTTCGGCGGGGTGTGGTATATATTTGTTAACTTTTTGAAGGAAAAAAATCCTTCTCTTGGGTAGTGCGGTCTTTAGTAACAAAGAGAAAAGAGTTTCTATTTTCAAGCCTGGGTCTTGAGTTTAGTGTGAAACTAGGTTTAGCTTTCTGTTATATCTAACTTACTGGATGGTAACTAAGTAAAACGTGAGTGGACATGGGCAACTGATGACTCACTCAGTCTTTCCCCCTTGAGAAGAGCAAAGTTTTCCTACACATCCAGTTTGTAGCATGATTGATATTCCTTTAGTGAGGGAAATACTAGTGCTCTATCATAAGCTTCTGCAAAAAGAATGAATGCAGGAATGAAAGGAAACAGTAGGGGTGGATTTGATGAGCCACTTACCCATTCTACCCTTTATTTTTTTTATTTTTTTTTATTTTAAAACACATTTTTCCAATTTAATGACTCCTGAAGTACAGTTTTTTTTTTTTGTTTTGTTTTTTTAATAAATAGAAGCTAACTGATGATACAACCTGGATTTGTGTAAATGCTTTCCAGGAATGGAATGGGTGAATGGGTAGTCAATTGCCTATTTCCTTTTTCCTTTCATTTTTGGATACATCCTCTATTTCTAATATAAAATTACTCCTGCTCTCTATTTTACACAATGCAAGATAGCAACAGGAAAAAAACACAATAAATCATTATAGTGAGTTCCCTCACTTCCTATTTTTATTTTTCTTTATCCAGATATATAATAATCTTTGGCAAAAATACCTGGTATTACAAAGCCATTAGATTAGACAATTGTAACGATAGACTTAGGACCAGAGATATTACCAGAAACAGAACTAGACATATGACTATGGGATTGGCACCTCGTTTCTCCAGACCTGTTGTTCCTGACCTCCCTACACAGTCTGAAACCCAACCTATGCACAGGGCTGTATTTTGCGCGCGGCAAACAAGGCATTTGCCTAGGGCGGCACTTTCAGGGGGGCTGCAAAAAAACGCCGCCCTAAGTGCTCAGTCAAGTGCCTTGTTTGCCTCATGTCTTGGGGAGGCCAAGAGGTTGCCGGCCGGCCACCGTTGGATCCTCCTGAGGCATTTAGCTGGCTCAAAGCTTAGACGGGGGTGGGGGAGCGCAATACTCTAAACACTTCCTACTCCCTCGTGCGCCAGTAGCCGGAATATGACATCACTCCGGCCCCGGCGGTGCGTGAGGGAGCAGGAAGTGCTCAGCTCCCTTGAGACAGATAGAGACACCGACCGATAGAAAGACGATCTGCACAGTCACCCACCCAGACACCTCCCCACCGGGAACATCCACTGCTGGAACCAGGACCCCCTCCCCGCCCGCTCCTGCCGGTTCCTGGACCCCTCGAGCAGTCATGGGATGTACCCTGAGCGCGGAGGAGAGAGCTGCGCTTGAGGGAACCAAACAGACCTGCTACTGGGTGAGCTACCCCCATCTACTCTACTGCTTCCTAATCTGCACTAGCTACCCCCATCTACTCCACTGCCCCCTAATCTGCCCCAGCTACCCCCCATCTACTCCTCTGCCCCCTAATCTGCCCCATCTACTCTACTGCTTCCTAATCTGCCCCATCTACTCCACTGCCCCCTAATCTGCCCCAGCTACCCCATCTACTCTACTGCTTCCTAATCTGCCCCAGCTACCCCATCTACTCCACTGCCCCCTAATCTGCCCCAGCTACCCCATCTACTCTACTGCTTCCTAATCTGCCCCAGCTACTCCAACTACTCCACTGCCCCCTAATCTGCCCCAGCTACCCCCATATACTCTACTGCTTCCTAATCTGCCCCAGCTACCCCATCTACTCCACTGCCCCCTAATCTGCCCCAGCTACCCCATCTACTCTAATGCTTCCTAATCTGCTCCAGCTACCCATCTACTCCACTGCCCCCTAATCTGCCCCAGCTACCCCATCTACTCTACTGCTTCCTAATCTGCCCTAGCTACCCCCCATCTACTCCACTGCCCCCTAATCTGCCGAGCTACCCCCCATCTACTCTACTGCTTCCTAATCTGCCCCAGCTACCCCCATCTACTGCACTGCCCCCTAATCTGCCCCAGCTACCCCCCATCTTCTCCACTGCACCCTAATTTACCACAGCAACCCCCCCATCTACTCCACTGCCCTCAAATCTGCCCCAGCTACCCCCATCCATTCCAGATAATTACTTCTCCTTCTTGTCCCATTATATTAGGATTTCCTTGGCTCACTAAGCATAATCCTCATATTGACTGGGCAAAGGGAGAAATACTGGAATGGGGTAAAGAATGTACAGAGAGAAGTGTATTACCCATTACCAAAAGAGTGGGCATCGTTACTTTACCCACTACTACACCTCAGACTCCTGAGATTCCCATACAATACTGGGAGGTTAAGGAGGTATTCAGTAAGAATCAGACCAATATCTACCTCCTCACAGACCATATGACTGCTCCATAAATCTGCTACCTGGCACTATGCTGCCTAAGGGGGCAGTGTATGCCTTATCTCCTTGGAGAGTAGAATAATGCAAGAATACATTACAGATTCCCTAAGTAAGGGCCACATACGTAAATCACGTATCTAAAAAAGATGGTGGATTATGTCCATGTATTGATTACAGAGCATTAAACAAAATCATAAAGAATGCCTATCCAATTCCCCTCATCTCTGAATTGTTTGACAGACTCCAGGGTACTAAAGTCTTTGGTAAACTAATAATAAATACAATATATCAGTGTATACACCCTACCCAAATCAGGTAATATCACCTTATGATGAACTGTAATAGAATGGTACCTAAAATATACAAATAGAATACAACATAGTGTGAACTGTATAATATTAAAAAGTGGTGAACAGGTATAGGACTACCATTCACATTCTCCAGAGCCGTATCAGGCTCTGTGTGACAGATTCAAAGGTGCCAATACAGGCTAATGATCCCACTGACAGTAGTAGAAGATGGTGATGAGACTCCAGATGGGTTTTAAAGACAATTTATTGTAAGTATTAAATAACAACAACTCTAGGTACTATGGGAGTGGAACCAGCTGGTTCTTTACCGTAGTTTCATAGGCAACATCTTTTTTATTTGGTGAGGTAGTGAGGAATCATTAAAATTCTTTTAGATTTTTTTAAATCTTCAGCACTCAGATATTAAACTGACTAGTGAATGTAGCAGGTCCAACATCAGCTTCCTTGATCTAACTATATCTTTTGAAAACCAAGCAATTAAAACTAAAACTTTTTTCAAAAAGGTCAAAGTCAATGGTTACATTGACACATCCAGCTGCCATTACAGCCCATGGCCGCAGAATATCCCTAAGGGCCAGTTTTTGCGGCTA
Organism: Pelobates fuscus; assembly: GCF_036172605.1. Classification (NCBI taxonomy): domain Eukaryota; kingdom Metazoa; phylum Chordata; class Amphibia; order Anura; family Pelobatidae; genus Pelobates; species Pelobates fuscus. The sequence goes on along the minus strand of NC_086321.1, from coordinate 241,354,066 downwards.
TACAGAAACTGCAGTGATGTGGCAGTATTTGAAGAACAAGCAGTTTTTCTGAAAAAGAGACTTATTGAAAAGAAATATAACTCAAAGGAACTGGATGATTGTACAAATACTATCACATTTATTGACCGTAGTGATATTTTAAATAAAAATAATTCTAGAAATGAGAAGGGAGGCGATAACCAAATTGCCTATTTTAAACAACAGTGAAAATGCTAAACAGGTACAACACATTGTAAGTAAATATTGGCACGTCCTTAAGTCAGATCCGAACCTAAAGGGGATTATTGGAAAAAAACAACATATAATATATAGAGGGACAAAGAAATTGAAATAACATCTAACCACTAGATTTATAAAAGATAAAAAAACAGCAAAAGATTTTATTCGGTGTAGAGAAGGGTTTTTATCCTTGCAAATCTTGTATAGCCTGCAGAAAAACTATTTTTAGAAAACAGAAACATACAAATTTCACCTCATATGCCACTAATCACACTTTTAAAATCCACCAAATACTTACCCGCCAGTCCAAAAATGTCATATACCTCCTCTGGTGCCCATATAGTCTCCAATGTATTGGTATGACCCCTAGGGCTTTTAAGACTAGGATTGCGGAACATATTGGCAACATCCACATGAAACATAGTGTTTCTGCGCACTTTGTGGAGAAACACAGAGGCGACCCTTCTATGTTATCATATATGGTTATATTCAAAAGATATCAAAATTGGAGGAGTGAAAACAATGTAAAAGAACTGAATAAAGTAGAACGTAAATTGATCTTTGATGTGAACACTGTCCCCAAATGGACTAAACCTTGATTTTGAGTTTGTTCACATTTCATAAGTTTTATAAACATGTATATATAAGTAATTTTTATTGGTACATGTAATAATATATAAACTTTTTTATAGAGTATATAACTTCCATTAAGGGCTTTTTCTACCTTGTGTGACAGCTTTTCTGCACCCTTATACCTGTTAATGGATTTATAAGAAGTGTATATATATATATATATATATATATATATATATATAAACGAAGAAAGATCCAGGATGCACTCTCAGGTCTTTTTGTCAAAAGATTTATTTAAATGATTTATTTAAATGATGTGCATACAGCAAACAAAAATCGACCTTTCGACCCCTGCGGGTCTTTTTCAAGATTACTGCATCAACATTAACAGTGAATATATATATCAAAAATATCAATAAACTTACCAATCAATTGCAGTGTTGTCCCCCTCACCGATAACACCCATAAGTGTACTAGGACCGCCTTCATGGCGTCATCACATACTGACGTCTGGCGGATTGGAAACGTGATCGCTATGGTTACCACTAATGCTAATGTGCAGGACCAAGATGTGAAGCAAAGCCGTGGGGTATAATAAGAACATTTTAAAACTGAGGATCCTCTGGATTAAAGAATAATTGACAATATCTAAATACTTGTAAATGTACTAATAAGCCACAGAAATGAAAAAAAGGGGGAGGTGAAGTGCAATTGTGTATAAATATCAGTGAAAGACCTACTAAAATATTGTGTTATGAAGTGACACACAAAGAAAAGTGCAAGTGATGATTCCAATCGTGGCATAATGGTACATGATTGGTAATACAAATATACATAAATACAATTGAAAAGTAATAATAATAAAAATAATAATCATAATAATAATAAACTATATTATAATAAACATTGTTTATCAGAAGCGGAGCCTGTGTGTAGCTTAATATATGCAAAAGCATATGACTGCTCTATAACACGTAAATAGTATTAGACTTATTAGTGATAGAGCTATACAATATAAAGCCATGGAAGACTGGCAAACACAAAATATATAACTCAACCTACCTCCTATTGAGGTGTGGTTGCCATGAAAGCATATGAATCATCTGTAGTGTTGAAAAAAGATAACGTGACCTAAATGGTCTTTTCCTGCAGGAACAGCGGAAAAACCTCAACAGCTTATAGGAGGGGAACTACACTGAGTTCTGTTTTAATCGCATAAAGAAAAAATAGGTACACACCAGAAACTTATTGTATATACATTATAGTTACACTGTGTGGGGGGGGAGGGGAGGAGGGTCCATTATAGAACTAAAATCCCTACGTGGGGTAGTTCTAGAGAGATTTGAAATCAAGTTATAATACTGGTGTCGCAGAGTTAAATGTATTATACACAGTATACCCACATTAGACCCTCTACTCCAATACTGTTCTATACGTATCTTTTAGATGCCCAGATTGTATGATCTAATGACCGCTCTTCATCTCTCTAGACCTCTAGCTCAGTATATACAACTGGGGGTTCAGTAGTGGTTTAGTTTCTCGCTTTATTTGCTGCTTATTTTGGCAGATCTTGCCTTTGGCGTATAATTCTTTCACCGCACCGCATGCATTACGGAAATGTACAGGCGCAGCAGCACTGGTCACTTCCGGGTTCGGGAACACGGATGAGCGCGATCACACACCGTTGGTAAGTCACTAATTTGTTATGACATATATTAATGCACTGTATGTTTTGTCATTTGATCTTGGTAAAGACCCAGGAGGGTTGAAACGTTGATTGTACACGTTAATACACTTTGAAAAAGTTTCCCAAGGAGTGCTCTATTTATTTTTTATTTATATATGCGCTGCAAGCACCTGGGTGGTTCCTGTTGAACAGCTTTAACGTTAATGGTGAGTGCCTGAGTTGTGAGTTTACTATATATATATATATATATATATATATATATATATAAATATATTATTTTATATGTTTGTATCTGTATGTTCTAGTAATCCACAATGGATTTTAACTACTATTTTTCGTTATTTTGTACCTACTATGTATTTTTGCATTAAGATAGACTAATCTTGATATTCACTTTTTGTCTCTTACATATTGTATGGACTATATTGTGGCTCTCTCAGATTTTTGAGAGATTAGCCACTGTGGGGACTTAAATCTATCACGACCGTCAGGTCTGCATCAAGAACGCCGTGTTCCAGCATGCGTTCCACTTAGCCAGATGCGGAAGTGACCTCGAAAAACCGAAATGACGCGCCGTTAATGAAAAATTGCACACAGGTGACCGGCAAAGATGAAATGTATATAAGAAGACATCTGGGACTCAGAAACCAGCACTGGAAGAAGGCTTATTGCCGAAACGCATTTGCTGCATTTGGTTTTATTATTTGCTTTTATATTCACTCTTGGTTACTTATTATAGGGGTAAGTTGAGCTTCAGCTTTTCCTTATCATATTGTGTTTACATGTTGGGTTCCACTCCCATAGCACCGACAGTTGTTGATTTTTAATACTTACAATACATTTTCTTTAAAACCCATCTGGAGTCTCATCACCATCTTCTACTACCGTCAGTGGGATTGCTAGCCTGTATTGGCACCTTTCAATCTATCACACAGAATGTGAGTGGTAGTCCTATACTCTGGAGAATGTGAGTGGTAGTCCTATACCTGTTCACCACTTTTTAATATTATACAGTTCACACTATGTTGTATTCTAATTTTATATTTTAGGTACCATTCTATTACAGTTCATCATATGGTGATATTACCTGATTTTTATATTTGCACTGGGTAGGGTGTATACACTGATATAGTGTATTTATTATTTGTTTTCTGTGGTTGGTGTATATGGTGTAATCCTCTGCAGTTAGCACAGTCCTTTTGGGTACAAACATGCACAGTCTTTAACCCAATTACGCCCTATTTTAAGCGGCTCTAAACGACGCTGGGCGTAATTGTACGCCCTCCGTTTTTTTCTTACTTACCCGGTCGCCAGCGATCCCACGCCGGCGATCGTGGTTGGGGGGACTCCCAGGGAGCCCCCCCCCCCGCAGCACATCCGACGTCCTGGGAGCCCCCCGGCCATGTGAGAGTGAGGTCCTTGCGAGGACATCACAATCACATGGCCGGGTTAGCTGGCTCAGGCATTGCCAGCAGGGGGACTAACTGTAATGACAGTTAGTCCCCCTGCTGGCTGGAAATAAAATAAAATTAATTAAAATAAGTGTAAAAAAAAAATTATATACTTAGATCAGATATATATATATATATATATATATATATATATATATATATATATATATATATATATATATATATATATATTATATATATATATATATATATATATATATATCTGATCTAAGTAAATATATACACATATACATACACACATACACTGTCTAGGTGTATTTTACTATTAATATATATATATAATTATATATATATTAATATCAAATTACACGTAGACTGATACTGATTAAATATATATATATAATTATTGTTATATATATATATTTATATATAATATAAAAAAATGTAAATACGTAAAAAAATAAAATGAAAAAAATAATTAAAAATAAATAATTAAAAAATATATAGATGTGTGTTATTTCGTTCTAACTGTATTGTGATATTAATATATAATGGAAAATGTATTCATACTTACCGTAATTTTCTTTTCCTGGTTATATGCCATGGCAGCACAACATTGGGTAGCTCCTCCCTATCCCCATTGGACAGGAATAATAATTAAGCCGTATAAGTACCACCTCCTGCTCCTCCTTCCCCAGTCACGTGTTCCAGCAATAGCCCCGGGTGGGACCCTTGTGCTGCCATGGCATATAACCAGGAAAAGAAAATTACGGTAAGTATGAATAAATTTTCCATTTTCCTGGCCATATCCATGGCAGCACAGCATTGGGTAATACCCAAGCAATAAACCAGGGAGGGAAAGAGACACAGACTCAAATTTTTTTTAAATGCAAAGTGTATTAACACCACAACAAGTGAAAGACACAGAAATCAGGCATTGGATACAGACAGGACTGACTTAGCAAACTGATCAGACAACCCTGCTCTGACATCAATTTGGTAGCTCCTAATGAAAGTGTTAGAGGAAGACCATGTAGCTGCTTTACAAATGAGTTCAGGAGAGACATTAGCTGCGGCTGCCCAGGAAGAAGAGAGAGCCCTAGTGGAATGGGCTTTAAGACCCACAGGGACCGGATATCCGGTGGACTGATAAGCCAGAATGATAGCCGCTACTATCCATCTGCTAATGGCAGATTTAGGAGCTTGTGAGCCCTTTTTACAGCCGCTATGAAGGACGAAAAGACTGTCAGAAGAACGCCAAGCAGAAGTCCTATCAATATACATCCGGAGGCATCTCACTAGATCCAGAGAGGACAGGTCAGCAGAATTCTCCATTTCATGGGAGTCCGACCTCAGAGATGGAAGAACAATATCCTCATTGATGTGAAAGGAGGAGGTGACTTTAGGTCGAAATACAGGAACCGTACGGAGGACCACTCTGTCCTTGTGAAAGATAGTAAAAGGCTCCTTGATGGATAGAGCATTGAGCTCAGAAACTCTCCTGCCAGAGGCTAGGGCAACCAGCAAGGCAGTCTTAATAGAGAGAACCTGTAGGGAAACTGAATCAAATGGTTCGAAAGGTTTCAGCTTCATGGCATCCAGAACCAGAGGGAGATTCCAGGATGGGACAAATGGTTTAATAGGAGGTTTCATCTGAAGGACACCTTTGATGAATCTGATGACATCAGAGTCCAGTGCCCATCTACGACTGGTTAGGGCGGACAAGGCTGAAACGTGTACCTTGAGAGTGTTATAGCTCAGCCCTTTAGCAAGGCCAGATTGCAGGAAATCCAAAATATTAGAGGAGGAAGGATCTTGAACATCCACATTTCTGTGAAGGGCCCAGTCGGAGAACACCTCCCACACTCTATAATAAGTGGCTGAAGTGGAATGCTTACGTGCCCTCAGCATAGTATCAATAACGGCCTGGGAGAATCCTCTGTTCAAAAGCCGGTTCCTTTCAGTTTCCAAGCCATTCTGAACCTCCAGGGGCTTGATAAGGCATCCCTTCCCAGTACCAGGTGGTCTTCTTCCTTCGTGAAGAAAAGGGCTACCTTCCTGTTGGCCCGAGTGGCCAGAAGGTCTACTTGAGGGAGACCCCACATGCCCACAATCATGCGGAATACCCTGTGAGACAGGCACCATTCCCCTGGATCTATTCTGGATCTGCTGAGGAAATCCGCCAGTTGATTCCGTTTCCCTGGGAGATGGATGGCTATAATGCCCGCCAGGTTTCTCTGAACCCACCACATCAGGTGATTCATTATTTCCATCATCTTGCAGCTCCTGGTACCCCCTTGGTGATTGACATAGGATACTACGGTGGAGTTGTCCGTCCTTATCTTCACCCATTGACCCTTGAGATGGATCGAGAAGTGCTTCAAAGCTTTGAGGACAGCCAGAAGTTCTAGCAGATTGGAATGAACATTGCTCGTCCTGAAATTCCATTCTTCCTGCGCAAAGTCGTGGAGATAATGAGCGCCCCAACCCCACTGGCTAGCATCCGTTGTCACAGTCCTCCATGCGATGTCCCCTAATGGAAAACCTTTGGATAGGTGTTTTCTGTTTAGCCACCAGATTAGAGAATGGCGTACATTCAGGGGCAGCTTGATGGGCTGGAACAGGTTCCCGGATGAGAATTGACTCAGGAAGTTGGCTTGGAATGGTCTCATTCTCCACTGAGCCCATCTGGTCAGACCTATTGTGGAGGACATGGAACCAAGGAGGCTCATTACAGCCTTTGCAGGGGCAACCGAGGATTTCAGCATTCTTCTCAATAACCTCCTGAGTTTCAGTATTCTTACTGATGAGAGCTGGACAGTACCCTTTAGAGTGTCGAAGTGGGCACCTAAGTAAACCATAGATTGCGTTGGGTGGAGGTGGCTCTTCTTGGTGTTGGTCTTCCAGCCGTGAGCTTGCAGAAACTGAATGCTGGTAATAGCCTGGGATGTCACTGAATCTACGTTGTTTCCTAAGATCAAGACGTCGTCCAAATAATGGTAAATAGCAATGTTCTGCGATGAGAACAATCAGGACCTTTGTAAACGTTCTTGGGGCTGTGCTCAGTCCAAAGGGGAGGGCCCTGAACTGGAAATGACCTTCTTCTACAGCAAACCTCAGAAACTTCTGATGGATTTGGGCAATGGGTATGTGAAAATATGCGTCTAATAGATTTATAGACAGCATCCATTGGTTGGGCGACACAACCTTTATTATAGATTGCAGAGATTCCATTTTGAATCTGCGAATATGCAGATGCTTGTTCAGCCTGTGTAGATCCAGAATGGGTCTCCATCCCCCTGAGGATTTCCTTGTTAAGAAGATGTGGGAGTAAAACCCTTGAGTTCTTTCGCCCGCTGGCACTTTGACGATGACCTTCTCCTTCTGCAAGGAAAGGATGAAGTTTTGTAGGGCCATGCACTTTTCCTTGTCTCCTGGCCACTTTGTGAGGTGAAAGGACCTGTTGGGGGGATGCTTGAAGAATTCTAGCAGGTAACCTCTCCGAATAATATCCAGCACCCAAACGTCGCTTGTGGAATCGGTCCATCTCGGAAGATACTGGAGAAGACAAGCCCCGACACCTTCGGTTTTGGGCAGTACGTAGTCATAGATTCCTCGGATTCTTAGAGGAAGATGAACCGCGTCACCTGCCTCCTCTGTTTCCAGAAGGGGCTCCTCTCCCCGGTTGAAATCTGGAATATTCCCTACCAGGCTTGTAGGACCTACTGTCACGAAAGGAATGGTACTCTTTCCGGGCACGAAAGGATCCCTTATACTTCCTCTCTTGGGGTAGAAAGGCTTTATTTCCTTCAGCCGCCCTCTTAATGCATTCATCCAAATTCTTGCCAAATAACATATTCCCGTGAAATGGCAGAGAACACAAACTATTCTTGGAGGAAGCATCGGCCGCCCAAGATCTGAGCCAGAGTGCCCGCCTGGAGGAAACCGATAAGGACATATTTCTAGCAAGGTTTCTCACCAGATCCACTGCGGCCTCCGAAGAGAAATCAATCGCTAGATGCATATCCTTTAGGGCATCAACAATAGAGGAACGGCTTCTTGATGTCCCCTTCCAGCTCCTGCAGCCAAACCTTCATAGCTCTTGAAACAGACGTGAGAGCAACGGCAGGGTGGAGACTTGTGCCTGAGGCTACATAGGATTTAGACAGGTAGTATTCCATCTTACGATCCATTGGATCCCTGAAGGAGCCTGCATCATCCACTGGCAGGGTAGTGCGCTTGGCTAGCCTAACCACCGCAGCATCAACTTTGGGTGGAAGATCCCATGTTTCAGCATCTTTGGAATCAAACGGGTATAACCTGGAGAACTTCCCTTTTGAAGATGATCTCCTATCAGACCTGGACCATTCTTCTTTAATAAGGTCACTAATAGTGGTATGCACAGGGAAAGCCGATCTTTTCCTTCTAAGATCTGAGAAATAGCGGTTAGATGTAGAAGGTTCCTCCTCTGAGGGTTCTTTCAAGGTAAGGGTTTCTCTGACCCGAGCAATCAAATGATCCACCTCCGCAGGTACCAGGAAGTCAGGATCAGGCATAGCATCCTCCTCCGAGGAAAAAGCCAAGTCTCTCAGCGAAGCTGTATCCATAAACTCATCCTCCGAGTTATCAGGAGACCAATCTGACGGCTCAGAATATCTAGGTCGCTTGTGGGTCTTACCAACCTCTCTGATGCCCCGGGCAACTGCATGCTTGATAAGCTGCCTAAAGTCCGGTGTTGACTGAGAAGGTCCAGCGGCTGCTGAGAGACAATTCGAACAGAGACGTTTCCCTTCTATGGCTCTGTTATCACAGGATATACACAGCGTCCCTTTGGGCGACTTCCCTTTGGACGATCCTGAAGTCTTTGTACTTTTATCACTGCAATACACCAAACGTGCACATTAGTACATTACCACTCTTGTATTTATTTATAATATCAATATCAATTTTTGTCCAAAAAGGATGGCTTACCTATATCGCTTAGATTGTGACCTATTATGATGAGAAGAATCCGATTCCCTGGATCTTGAGCGCGAATCCATCTATAAATAATAGATGGAACAGCGAAACTAAAACCAAGAAGAAAAACTACAAGAAACCAAAAAAAAAAAAAAATGGGAAAAAACTTACTTTTAGAAGAAAAAGGAACCCGAAAAGGCGAAGAACCAACAATCCCTAGATCTCCACGGTGCCAGAAACTCTCCAGGAAGCTGAAAATTCAAACTGACCAAAAAAGGAGGCCTGGCGCTTTAAAAGGGCGTCTGACGTCATCGCGCATGCACAAATGACCGAAAAGACGCGCGAACGGCCTAATTAGAATCAAACGAACAGATTTTGCACGCGAACGCGCTAATACGTACAATGGCGTTCGCGCGTTTATGTGAAGCCACGCGAACGCCAGAAAATACCGAATGCCGCGCATGCGTCCCAGAGTCCCCGAAAACCGCGCAGGCGCCCAGGAGGCCCCAGAACGCCGCGCAGGCGCACAGAAAACTCCCAAACGCCGTGCAGGGAACCATGTACCCAGGGGAACCCAGAACGCTTCCACAGCAAACCTTACAGAGAAAGTGTGTACCTATATCGCTTCCAGAAAACCAAACCACTCCTGGAAGAAAAAAACAGCAGGTAAATACCAAACCATATTACCTTGATCCTGGTGGGGAAATACCAAACCGGAACCCAGCCAAATTCCATGTTCCTTCCCATGTTACCACTGGGAAATTGGAAGGAAAATACACCTTTGCACAGGGCCGTATACTGGAGACTTCCCAGGGGAGAGAGGGTGAACTCCCCAGGGGCCAGAGGAACTAATCCTCGGGTAAGCCATAAAAGAAAATTTAGCAGTCTGAAAAGACCCACATGTCCTAGGGATAGGACAGGAAAAAAAGACTGGGGAAGGAGGAGCAGGAGGTGGTACTTATACGGCTTAATTATTATTCCTGTCCAATGGGGATAGGGAGGAGCTACCCAATGTTGTGCTGCCATGGATATGGCCAGGAAATATATATATATTTATATCAAAATACACGTAGAACGAAATAATATGTATATATCTATATACATAAATATATATGTATATATCACTATATAAATACCTATATATAAATAAAAATATTTAAAAAAAAAAAAATATATATATATATATATATATATATATATATATATATATATATACACATATATTAATTCTACACATATATTTATGTAATATTTTTACATAATTAGGTATCTTAATTAATTACAATTAGCGGGACCTGCCTGACAGCCCATGCCGAAAGTATAGGGAATTTAATTTGCTAGCACTATATTTAACCCTATAACTTTCCAAGACACCATAAAACCTGTACATGGGGGGTACTGTTTTACTCGGGAGACTTTGCTGAACACAAATATTAGTGTTTCAAAACAGTAAAATATATTACAACGATGATATCGCCAGTAAAAGTGACGTTTTTTGCATTTTTCACGCACAAACAGCACTTACACGGACAATATTATTGCTGTGATACTTTTTACTGTTTTGAAACACAAATTTTTGTGTTCAGCGAAGTCTCCCGAGTACAAAAGTACCCCTCATGTACAGGTTTTATGGTGTTTTCAAAAGTTACAGCGTCAAATATAAGGCTTGTGTTTCATTTTTTTCACATTAAAATTCGCCAGATTGCTTACGTTGCCTTTGTGACCCTATGGTAGCCCAAGAATGAAAATTACCCCTATGATGGCATACCATTTGCAATAGTAGACAACCCAAGGTATTGCAAATGTGGTATGTCCAGTCTTTTTTAGTAGCCACTGGCCAAAATTGGCGTTTTTTGCATTTTTCACACACAAACAAATACTAACGCTAACTTTGGCCAGTGTTTGTGACCAAATGGCTACTAAAAAAGACTGGACATACCCCATTTGCAATACCGTGGGTGGTCTACTATTGCAAATGATATGCCATTATGGGTGTAAATTTATTTCCTGGGCTACTATACAGTCTCAAAGGCAACGTAACCAATCTGGCGAATTTCAATTTCAAATGTAACACGCTATATTTGACCCTGTAACTTCCCAAAACACCATAAAACCTGTACATAGGGTGTACTGTTTTACACGTGAGACTTTGCTGAATACAAATATGTGTATTTTATTGCAGTAAAAGCAAACAGTATTATGACACTGACAGTTAAAATGTCATGTAGAACTAAAAAAATAACAACATTTCTTATTTTCTCCCATTTTTTTCATATTAAATTATGCTTCATAGCTAAATATTTGATATTAAATGAAAGCCCTGTTTCCCATGAAAAAAATGATATATAATAAGAGGGGGTGCATTTAATATGAAAGAGGTGAATTACGGTTGGACAGACATATAGCGCAAATGCCAGGTTTTGTTTACGTTTTGTTCTGTTCACAACGTGAACAGTTGGCTCAGTCCTTAAGGGGTTAAAAGTAACTTAATTCCAGGCACTTTATTGTTGAGCTTCACCACAGAGACAGCAGCAAATAAAAAAAAAAACAATAATGTAACACAAATCCCTATAAACAAAAACCTAGCTTGTCTGAGCACTTACTAACATCAGATTCCCTATCTCTCAGGGGTTAAACTATAACAAAACAATATTGGTTTCATCAACCTAGTGTCTTTGTCAGCTCTCTGCACTCCAGTGCTTAGTCAGCCTGCTGCTTCCAGCCCTTCAAGAGAGAAACAAACATTCTCCCTTACCTGCCTAGCAAGGAGGGGTTTATTCCCACTGCTGCAGCTGATTATCTGCAGCTGAGCAGTGGGTTGGAGACAGTCCAAACCCTGGCCTGGACCTAGTATCCCAAGAAAAAACAATAAACAGCGGATTGGAGCACTGGCCCACCCTTCTCTCCAAATGCTCCACCCCAGGGGTCCATAAAGATCATATGCCTCTGGGATTAAAGATCATATGCCTCTCTGAACAATGCAGTTGAAATATAAACTCCCTCACAGACAACCCCATTCACCTTATCACAATGGGAATCACCATATATCAGTTACACTGCCTGCAAAGTATTTTTAGCTATGCATAAGGTTTATATTATCATTGTGAAGCACCTACACACTATTTGCTTTTACTATACATTTTCTTTACTAAACTAGACCTCAGGAGTGCATATAATTTGGTAAGGATTAAGGAGAATCATGAGTGGAAAACGGCATTTAACACTAGGAGTGGGCATTATGAGTACCTGGTCATGCCATTCAGGTTATGCAATGCTCCGTATTTCAGTATTTTATTAACAATGTACTCAGAGACTATATTTATTCATTTGTCCTAGTATACCTGGATGATATACTTGTTTATTTCCTTGACCTTCAGACTCACCACAAACATGTCAAACAAGTGCTGCAAACCTTGCTTGAAAATAAACTTTATTGCAAACTTGAACAATGCATCTTTGTTCAGACTGAGGTACAGTTCAGAGAAAACAGCCAGCAGTACAGTAGGATGACGACCGTTATTAACAAAGAAAGGGTTATGACCACAAGAGTCATGGTTAGCATTGTTCCTAGCAAACTCGGCCCAAGGAAGCCAAGGAAGCTGCGGATCCACCAATATGTAGCCTCATGTCTGCCCACGCTACTGACAATGTCAACGTGCATGTGACGTCACGTAAAGGACACACACGCACATTCTGGGGTCAAAGGCCGGATACGGCCAATCAGATCTGAAGGAGGCTTATTTAATTTTTTCTCCTTTTATTCATTGCCCTGTTGTAGTTTCCCTTAGTAGTTGTCCGAGAGTGTGTTCCTGAGCATTTAATTCTGGTTATTGACTTTGTCTTTGTTTTGACTACCCTGTATTCTGTTATCCTTGACTTTTGGCTTTCCCTCATCATTGTGTCTCTTTCTGTGTCCCTGACCTCGGCAAGTATTCTGACTAGTCTCTGGTATGTTAAGTCCGGCCATTCTAAGGCCCAGTAAGACTTCACCTTTAAACCTAGGTGTTATACAGTTCTTCGTGCTGGATCAACTAGTAATCCTGACAACAAAATTGTAGCAGTTTTTTCATTCATGCAAGCATGCACAATCATAGTCCCCTTTTTCCTGCTGCTGTTGCTGTTCTGGCTGCCTGAATGGCTTTCATGAATTTATTTTGACGTAGCCAAGCACCAGCATGAACTAGTTATTCCGATGCCCTTTTTTTTTTCTGAAGAACTGCACTTATTCATCCTACACACGTCTACTAAATACAGATGGATTTTTTTTTAAATATATGATGTTATTAATAGAACTATATGAAATAATCACTGTCTATATGAAAAATATTCAGAAGAACTTCCACATGTAAGGTAATATAATTTCAATCCATATATAGAGGCAACTATTAAATAATATCTAAGAATGAAAATGAACTGAAATAAAATGTGATTTCTGCTTAACTCAATGACAAGACATGGATGAATCCTAGTATTTAAAAATAGTTAAGTTATTTGTTTTCTGTCATGAATGGTTTTCATGTTCAATTCTGCCTTTATTCAGTATTCAATATAATAACACTGTGCTACAGTGAGGGAAAAAAAATATTTGATCCCCTACTGATTTTGAATGTTTGTCCACTGACAAAGAAATGATCAGTCTTTAATTTTAATGGTAGGTGGAGACAAAATAACAAAAAATTCCAGAAAAGCGCATGTCAAAAAAGTTATAAATTGATTTGCATGTTAATGAGTGAAATTTGATCCCCTATCAATCAGCAAGATTTCTGGCTCACCAGGTTTATTTTTATACATGTAATGAGCTGAGATTAGGAGCACTCTCTTAAAGAGAGTTCCCCTCTTAAAGAGAGTGCTCCTTATCTCAGCTCGTTACCTGTATAAAAAACACCTGTCCACAGAATCAATCAATCAGATTCCAAACTCTCCACCATGGCAAAGGCCAAAGAGCTGTCCAAGGATGTCAGGGACAAGATTGTAGACCTACACAAGGCTGGAATGGGCTACAAGACCATCACCAAGCAGCTTGGTGAGAAGGTGACAACAGTTGGTGCAATTATTCGCAAATGGTGCTCCATGCAAGATCTCACCTCGTGGAGTTTCAATGATCATAATAACGGTGAGAAATCTGTCCAGAACTACACGGTAGGATCTTGGTAATGATCTCAAGGCAGCTGGGACCATAGTCACCAGGAAAACAATTGGTAACACACTACACTGTGAATGACTGAAATTCTGCTGCGACCACAAGGTCCCCCTACTCAAGAAAACCCATGTACAGGCCCATATGAAGTTTGCCAATGAACATCTGAATGGTTCAGAGGAGAACTGTGTGAAAGTGTTGTGGTCAGATGAGACCAAAATCAAGCTCTTTGGCATCAGCTCAACTCACCAGGTTAGGAGGAGGAGGAATGCTGCTTATGACCCCAAGAACACCATCCCCTCCGTCAAACATGGAGGTGGAAACATTATGCTTTGGGGGTGTTTTTCTGCTAAGGGGACAGGAGAAATTCACCACGTTAAAGGGACGATGGACGGGACCATGTACCATCAAATCTTGGGTGAGAACCTCCTTCCCTCAGTCAGGGTATTAAAAATGGGTCGTGGATGGGTATTCCAGCATGACAATGACCCAAAACACACAGCCAAGGCAACAAAGTAGTGACTCAAGAAGAAGCACATTAAGGTTCTGGAGTGGCCTAGCCAGTCTCCAGACCTTAATCCCATACAAATCTGTGGAGGGAGCTGACGATTCGATTTGCCAAATGTCAGCCTCGAAACCTTAATGACTTGGAGAGGATCTGCAAAGAGGAGTGGGCCAAAATCCCTCCTGAGATGTGTGGGCAACTGCAAGAAACATCTGACCTCTATGATTGCCAACAAGGGTTTTGCCACCAACTACTAAGTCAAAGGGATCAAATACTTATTTCACACATTGACATGCAAATCAATGTATAACTTTTTTGAAACGCGTTTTTCTGGATTTTTGTTTTGTTTTGTTATTCTGTCTCTCACTGTTAAAATACACCTACTATTAAAATTATCGACTGATCATTTCTTTGTCAGAGGGCAAATGTTCAAAAATCAGCAGGAGATCAAATACTTTTTTCCCTCACTGTATATACTTTATGAAGAAGCATGCAAATGCAACAAATTATTTAAAAGAGACTCTAAGCACCTTAATTATTACAGGTTATTGTAAGGGTTCTGATAGATAGATACTATACCTAAAGTCTTTTTTTTTCTGCTTCTTAATGCCAACTCGGACAACCACTAAAGGGACTTCCTGGTGTTTGGTCCTGCAATTTATTAACTATTTCAGTGTTGAGTATTTAATCTAAATAACCCCTATAAGTTAGGAAAGATATTTATGTTCCTTTAACAATAAACAAAACTAGCTGCTACAACTATGATGACTAGTCTATAAACACTCTCCTAGCCCCCCCCCCCCCCAAAAAAAATGGACAACTTATTTGTACAATATAGGCCAACAAATAATGTAGCATGTTTTTAACTGAACTGTTTTGTCTACAATTAGCAAACTAGTTCTCAATTTATGTCAACTTACTGACACCAAATAAAGACTTCTCAGAATATATTCCAGGAATCATATGCTTTTAGAGGATATAAGGTGAATCAAGGTTTTTCTTAAACTAATGGAATTTTTAGATTATAAGACCATATTTAATATTTATGCAAGGCATATAAGCAGATGTCCTGCAGAGAGAAGAAGCTGGAATAAATATCAATTTTCTTTAAACTACATTAGAATTTTCTTGATATATTATTAAGAAAAGAGCATTGCATTAAAGTCTAAATCATGAATTCCAGAAATTGCTACAAATACAAAGCGAACATACAAAAGTTCAGTACTATAAAGCACAAATTCAAGTACAAGGAGTGGGTGGAAAGAAAATAGCATTTTATTTCTGTAGAAGCACACAATGCTTGTAATATTAAGCTTAACAATTGAACTACTTTTCTAAGTAGCATTTATGGCATAATTACTGAAACAATAAGATATTTTCCTCTCACTGCAGGTTTATGGATTTGTGTTATATGTACTTACATTAAGTGTTTTATTTTTTGTGCCATACAGTAAATAATAATTTCTAAATTAAAATGGCTCTCATTTAACTGTCATAATTAATTAAAATTAAATGCATGTAATGATACTGAAATAAAATGAGGCAATAAAGCATAAAAAAAATTATTAGACATAGGCTATTCTATTAACTGAAATAATTTCAAGCATGTGGCAACAATTTATAACAACATATAAAGAAAACAGACTCTTAATAAAAAAAAAAAAAAACTGTGCAGATGAAAGCATAATGTAAGAAGAAATTGTAGTAGAACCTGCCTTGTCAACAAATAATTGTAACCTTTATTTTTATGTTTTCTTATTAGTTAAAAATGAATGAATGGGTTTTAGTACAGATTCAAAATAAAAAGGCAATTTAATATGTCATGTTTTAAAACATAATAAAAATATGTTTACTGCAATAATTTAAATGTAATTGAGTGTGATATACTTCTGACATTTCTTCTAGATTTGGCTGCCTTAAAGAATTGATATATTAATATAAAAGATCAAGTAGACTGTTACATCTGTAACACTATCACTTTTTCTTATATATGATCTGTCTGTCTAGGTGCTCATTATTTTCTTATTAAAAACATATTTTTTTATAATAATTAGGGTATGATATATCAACATGCCAGAATCGTAAAATCTAAAAGAAACTAGAAAAAAATGTTCAAGTCAGTGTCAATGTTGGACTGTTTTAAACTAGAAATAAAAATTTAAGTGCAAAGTGTATTTTCAGAGCTCTGATCTACAAAAAGCATTTTAGAAGCTCCTTTAAGAATTTAGTTAAAAATTAATTTATATTGAGTCCTGAAATTATTTTATTGCTTTTATGTAATAAAATAGTGAATACTTTCGGGGACATGGTCTGACTGCCGAGCGAAATAGCCACATAGTCAGAGAGCTCTGCACCCGAGACTCCCAAAAAAGCGCTGCAAGCCACATGAAACCCAACTATTGCCAACCCAAGTAGCTGAGCATACCTTGCATAGCTCTGCTCCTGATGTCCACCCGAAAGGCACACAAAAAGTCACGTGGCAGCACCCTGCCACTGGCCGACCTGCTGGTGGTGCAAAGACCTTCGCCCATGCTGTCCCAAGAGGGCTCACCAGGATCCTCAGAACCCACTTATCTCGGTCAAACAGACACCGAGGGCTATCCTCTGCTCCCTCGCAGAAGTCAAACACTTCCTTGCAGCAGAAATCGAGAGGTTGGCGAAGGAGGTAAAGGCCGCAATCCCGGCAGTGGGCCTCATAATGGATGCACTGGAATGCAGGATGGAACATGTCGTTCAGGTGACCGAACTGTAAATCAAGATGGAGGATGCATCTAACTGTTCAAGATGGAATAACATGAGGGTCAGAGGCCTTCCTGAGAATGTCCGAGATGCAGATCTGGAGGCGGTTCTATTAGCCTGCTTCAGAGTGGGCCTACCAGACATCCCTGACCACCCATGGCTCATAGACTGAGGGTGAGAACCCATGCCAATGGTCCGCCACGAGATGTCATCATAACATGGCACTTTTTCTCCACTAAGGAAGCCATCATGAAGCTCAGCAGACACCACACTAACCAACATGCAGGGCATGATTTGAGCCTACACCAAGGCCTGACATCAGCAACTTTGAATCGCCAGAGAGAATGGAAGCCAATTGCAGACCTCGTCAGAGCAACAGGACGGAAATTCGCTTGAGGCTAGATATAGAGATTCCTAATGGCCTACAGCTACCTCCAATTGGCCCACAGGGACTGGGACTTTTTCCAAATTAATAAATGGACCAGGAAGTGCAGGAGTGAGATACCGTGGCACACAGTCTCCAGAGAATGCAGCATTTGGATGGCGATAGCATCTAAATGACAGCACGCAAGTCAACAGAACTTCTGTCAAATACTACACTACATTTAAATTGTTAATTTAGATAGTTTAAGATAGTTAGCACAGTGGTATTTAACTTATACCAAGTATTCCTCTGTTTGCACAGATGCAAAGATAATGTATTGTTGTACATGGGGCAGAGGGGGTAGTGGGATGAGATATGGACCAGTAGGCGTGGGGGGCGTGGTAAATGGGATAAGAAAAATCATGTGGAATGTTGATCCCTTTCTAATTTTTTACCCATCAGGCCAATTTCACTTTCGGACAGACCCTGGGCGCAACTGATCAGAGATGGACGGAGGAGTGTCATCGGGGGTGGGACATGCACTTGTATGGAGGCCAATTTTAGGGGTGGGTAGAGGACGCAGCCTATACGTGTCCATGCCTCAGGTAGATCTCATCTCACTTTCCTATAACCGGACCTGGCCGACTAACACATATCCAAGAGCAGGAACCATGCGTAGGATCAGGTGCAGGAGGGAATGGGATTGTTAATTAAAAATGGGAATATACCCCCGCCTCCAAAAAAAACCTGATAATCAAAAAGATGTTTTTTATTCATATCTTTGCCACGTTTATAACTTATGAGTATCGCTAGTAAGGGTCCCAAATACGCTATACCAGGGATAGGCAACCTTCGGCTCTGCAGATGTTTTGGACTACACCTCCCATGATGCTTTGCCAGCATTATGTGTGTAAGAGCATTATGGGGGATGTAGTCCACAACATCTGGAGAGCCGAAGGTTGCCTATCCCTGCGCTATACCAACGAGCGTAGACTTGTAAACTGCTTTTTATTGGTCAAGTATACCCCTGGTTAATCAAGGTTCAAAGGTGAGATCCCCTCCTGAACTGGTACCGCCATGCATCCTATTAAGATCGGATTACTCCCCACATCTTCTCTCAGGTCTCCCAGTATAGTAAGTACTGGAAATAGCCTACCCCAACAGAGTAGGACATATTTGGTAGCCCCCACCTACACAGAACAGAGGAAAGGAGGACAGGTGGGTTTCGATTAATCTATACACCAGACCGGACCTACTCCCTCCCCTCACAGTGTACACCAGTATAACCAATACAGGTATAGGCATAAATAAGAAAATGTTTATACTATGTGAATATACCCTTCTGTTTAGTTGGTGCAGCTGACCATTAAAACTAGCAATGTGTTGACAGGATTGGCGGCCTCACACCAAATAGAGAAAAGTCCTGCTCAGGATTTCTAGAGTGAAACTCCTGTACACCCAGAGTCTCAACAGGGTGCTTGATGACTGGATATGTGCACCACGCATGACGATTCCCTGGTGGAGAAGATAGCCATGCCCAATTGGCCCAGCTAGAGATAAGACTGGGTTTACGTTTTCAACATTGTCTCGCAGTGTTTTACAGAATGCAGTAGCTGCCTTTTTTGTCTCTTCTTCTATCCTACACCTATACCTCTACTCTCATACTATAGCTCTACCCACTGTTCCTGCTGTTCCCCTTCCCCTTTTCCAACCCCCCCTCCTTTACTCTCACCAGCACGGGGGAGGAGCTGGAGAAACACAGGGCATGATATACTTATAGGAGAGCCTAAAACGTGGCTACACTTACGCTACTCTTGCATATATGCGCGGATGATGGCCAGCATCTCACCACTCAGGCGTGACCATGGCCCTTAGGTTCACCTCCCTCAATGTCAATGGCCTAAATGTTCCCAACAAAAGATGCCTTCTCCTTAGAGAACTAAAGTGACAAAAAAATTACGTAGCGTTTGTACAGGAGATTCATATACAGCGATCATCCGGGGTTCAAAAGATCATGTCTATATCAGAGCTTACTCTTCACAAGCCCAAAACAAGAAACACGGGGTAGAAATCATTTTACATAAGAGATTGCAAGTACAAAGCATGCATACTGACATGGACAGGAGATACCTGGTTCTCACAGAAATGATCTATATAACTTGATAAATGTATATGCGCCAAATAGCCCTGATGCTGCTTTCTGCACCCAGTTGGCTACTCTGATTTCTACTCTCCCCTAAGGGACAGTAGTGGCTGGAGGAGATTGTGACGAAAGCACCTTCATCACTGGGATTTGGAGAGGTCTGCTTGCCAGCCTCTTTTCCTGTGACTATGGCCCCTGTGATATATTGCCCTTTAAAAACACTATTTGACCATATTGGATTTTAAAGGCACTGTTTCTGCCCCTTGGACTTTTAACTGGAACAGATTCAAACATGTGGCGGTGGCCATCTTAAATTGTCCAGCAGTGTTTTGCCGTCGAGTGTGTGGAACTGTTTTGGGCATGGGACTATGTGCATAGTGGGGCAGGAATGGGACTTCCAGGAAGTTTCTGAGCCCCTGAACTGATCTGGGTGATTTCTGGATGTGTTGTTCACCCAGATCGGGGCTATTGTGGGGATATGTTGTATTTTGGGGTACTTTTTGGGGTTTGTAAAATTGTGTGTTTTTTTTCTGCTAAAGTTCATTGAGTTGGTCCATTGTCTTTGTTGATTGTATCACAGGCAGAGGGGAGGGTACAGTAACTGGGAGTGTTCAAATGTAAAACTTTTTTGGGGGGATTGTGCATTTTATGTCCTGTGCTCCATAAGGTCCACGTGGGAGGTAACCTTGTGGGAAAATACTGTATAAAAGAAGCAGCTGTCCCATTAAGCCTTCAGTTCTACTTGAACCTCAACTTGCAGCCTCATCTCGTGTTTGGGAAGGACAGCTATAATCACTACAGGGATTGCTATGCTCTTCATACTCCCTTGAATAATCACTAAGCTCTTGTAAGAGCTTGTTCCTATTTCTGCTTCACTCTTGACGCTGCAGACCCATGCAATTATAGCCTCATGTCCGTCCACGGTAAAGGTGACGTCGACGCACGGATGCCCTTACGCAAAAAAGCACACACATGTTTTAGGGTCAAGGGTAAGGTACAGCCAATTAGATCTGCAAGAGGATTATTTAAACTCACTTATTCCTAAACTCAATGCCCTGTCGTGGTTTCCCTTAGATGGTTATCCGAGAGTGTGTTCCTGATCGTGGTTTTCTGGTTTTTGACTTTGGCTTTGTTTTGACCCTGATTTCTGGTACCCTTGACTTTTGGCTTATCACTGTGTCTCATACTGTGACCCTGACCTCGGCTAGTTTTCTGACTATTCTCGGGTATATTAAGTCCGGCCATTCTAAGGCCCAGTAAGACATTGAACATCTAAAAACACATGGATTTGAAGATCAGAGACAACATGGGTTTACTTCAAGGAGATCATGCAAAACTAATCTTACTGATTGTTTTGATTGGTTAACTAAAATAATAGATCAGGGTGGGGCAGTAGACATTGCTTACCTAGATTTCAGAGAATGCTTATCAATAAACTGCAATCTTTAAGTTTGATTCCAATATTGTTGCATGGGTAAGGCAGTGGCTGAGTGACAGGCAACTGAGGGTTGTAGTCAATGGAGTATATTCGAAGCATGGTCTTGTCACCAGTGGGGTACCTCAGGGATCTCTACTTGGACCCATTCTCTTTAATGTTTTTATTAGTGATATTGTAGAAGGTCTTGATGGTAAGGTATGTCTTTTTGCTGATGATATTAAGATATGTAACAGGGTTGATGTTCCAGGAGGGATAAGCCAAATGGCAAATTATATAGGTAAACTAGAAAAAATGGTCAGAGTTGTGGCAACTGACATTTAATGTGGATAAGTGCAAGATAATGCATCTTGGACGTAAAAAACCCAAGGGCAGAGTACAGAATATTTGATAGAGTCCTAACCTCAACATTTGAGGAAAGGTAGGCAGACAATGTAATAGAGCAGCAGGAAATGCTAGCAGAATGCTTGGTTGTATAGGGAGATGTATTAGCAGTAGAAAGAGCAGTAACAAGAGGACATAGTCTTAAATTAGAGGGGCAAAGGCTTAAAAATATGAGGAAGTATTACTTTACTGAGAGGGTAGTGGATGCATAGCATAGCCTTCCAGTTGAATTGGTAGAGCTTAACACAGTAAAGGAGTTTAAGAATGTGTGGGATATGCATAAGGCTATCCTAACTATAAGATAAGGTCAGGGTCTGATGAAAGTATTTTTAAAAATTGGGCAGACTAGATGGGCCGAATGGTTCTTATCTGCCGTCACATTCTATGTTACCCTTAGTTCTAGGATGTGATATTATTCTGCACGCTGGATCAATATAATCCTGACACTTAGCAATGGAACATGGCAGGGGTGCCCTCTGTCTCCTCTCCTGCTTATCTTAGCAATGGAACCACTCCTTCACTTATTAGAACACACAAAGACATAAAAGGCAATAAAGTAGAAGACACACAATTTAAAGTGGCTGCATACGCTGATACTGTGTTTTTGATACTAGGGGAACTAGAATCCTCCCTCCCCCACCTACTGAGCCTATGAGATACCTTTGCAAAAGTATCAGGTTATAAAATGAACCTAGACAAGTCAGTGGCAATGCCATTGGGGATGGCGGCAGAGGATGCAGAGGTGCTAGGAAACAGACACAGGATAAAGTTGACTTACAACTCGATCAAATACCTAGGGGTTAAACTAACGGCAGACCAAATTACCCTCTACTCAGAGAACTACACACCTCTGATTAATAGGCTAATACATGACCACTAAATACAGACCAAAGGCAACAGAGATATACTATCCTACTGTATAACTGCTCATGCCAATGTACAGAACAATGGTGAGACCTCACTTGGAATATTGTACGCAGTACTGGAGACTGTATCTCCAAAAGGATTGTGATACTTTAGAGAGAGTTCAGAGAAGGGCTATTAAACTGGTTCATGGATTGCAGGATAAAACTTACAAGGAAAGGTTAAAGGAATTTAACATGAATAGCTTGGAGGAAAGACGAGACGGGGGGAAACAAGGGGGATATTTTTTATGTTGACTAAATGATGTGAGTATGTCAAGTCATCATTACAAATTATGCAATAAGGCTGTGTAAATCTGATAGGTATCATGACAGAAATACATCATAATCTCTAAAACATTTTATGCCTTCAATAATTCAATTAAGAATCATCCTATCATTAAATAATTTGCATTATCTAAATTGCATATATTTCATTTTCTGTGTGTCTCCAAAACAAAATCTTTACACGATTGCTTTTATATTTTACATTTTCATTCTACATCTGAAGATGCATACACATGGCTATGAAAATTAAATACATAAACATATTAGTGTTAATTTAGCTGTAAATCATACGTGTATTGAGGAATTAAAGAAATGATTTCATCAACAGTTGTATTGAACATTTTGCATCATTTAAACATAACATACATTTTTGTTTGCAAATTATCAGGTATATTAACAATATTAAATGAAAATATTTGCATGCCAAAAGTAAACCTGCATATCTGCTCGTGCTAATTTTATCCTTGAGGATATCTCATTCTGCATCATGTTATTAGCAAAATAACATTTTTTTTTTCATTCTAGTTAGTTTATGTATGTGTCTTTATAGAGAACATTGTTGTCTGATTTGTACAGACTTGTAAAAAATTTGCATCTCCATTTGATTTCTGAATTGCTTCGAGGCTTCAGATAATTATGAATAGTATGAATTTCAATAAATCTGCTCTTTGTGTTATACTCTGTTCTGTATTATGTATATGTTTTCTGCTCAATGTCTCAAGGAGTAACTCTCTACAGCTGTAAAACAGCAAATACACATTGTAACAATAACCCCAAGGCACACCAAATTGCACAAAAAAGTTTATTCATACATACAAAGTACATCAGAATATCTTAACAGAAGTAAAGTACATAGTAAAGTGCATAGCCCACTAATAGTATCACAAACCACAGTAATAAAGTGCTAGATGCAATCACCTATTAAAAAGGTATACTGACAAAGAGCAGGATAAATAAAAACCCAGACATTTCGGCTATGAAGCCTTCCTCTGGGGGACTATGGGAAATGTGTCACAGACCCAGTTAACTAATAAATTGGATGCAATCCAGTGTGTGGCTGTATTAGTCCAGAAATAAGGGACAATAGTGGAATGAACATGGTTTCCATGTTCTGGTGGGATAGAAAGTTTAGCGACATGAACAGGACAGCTCACGCATGTATCGAATGTAATAGCACTATTGTTGACAGATGAACAGGCTGAGTGGATGAGAGATTAATGAGCTCCCTTGTGTAAGGTGTATGGTAAAGTTCAGCATATGGGAAACAGGCATTGTTGCTGTAGCGGTACTTACCCTTTCCAGGGGCCGGCCGGGGTCCTCTGTTCAAGCCGCGCGCGGTTCTGCTGCTACACGAGCCGCGCGCGGCTCATCCGACGGCTGCAACAGGAAGGCGGGCAGTGACCGCGAGAAGCGGTCATGTGTCCGGTCAGACTCTAAGAGCGTGCCGCGGGTCTCGGGCGCGCTCTTAAAGGGACAGTGGGAGCCTAAATTGGCAAAGGCCTCCCATTGGTCTCTGTCATGCCACACTCCCCATACACTTACCTTTTGGGGCGTGGATATGACAGGGACCAATCAAAATAGACGTTTAGGCATATAAACTCACCTTTTTCCCTTAGTTCCTTGCCCTATCGTGGTTTCTGTTTCAGTTCCCTTTAGTGCTTGTTGTGTTCAGTTGTGTTCCTTCGTACTTGACCTTGGCTTTGTTTCTGACTACGTTTTCTCTTTATCCTTATCTGTTCTGTTTGCCAGGTTGCTGTTTACTGTGTACCAGACCCCAGCTAGTCCTAGTTTACGCTGTCTCTTTGTACCCTTGACCTCGGATCATTCCTGACTCTGTACTCCTCTCATGTACGTCGAGTCCGGCCATTCTAAGGTCCGGTAGACGTATCTTTCCTCTGTGTTGTCTTCTGTTGAGTTGAATCCTGCGTGTTGGGGTATATTTTTGTTACATTACGATAGGGCCATGGACCCTGCAGATTTAGCTCAGCAGATGGCTTATCATGAGGCTAGATTTATAGAGCAGGATCACCGTATGGATCAGATAGCCCAGGCACTCCAGACGCTCTTATCTAGAACTATTCCAGCAACCACACCTAACCCTCCTACACCTCTTCTTCCTGAAGTATCTACTTTGCCTAATACTTCGGCCCATTTGACACCTCCTCCTAGGTATGGAGGGGACTCTAAGACATGCAGAGGTTTCCTTAATCAAATAGAATTCCACTTTGAGATTTATCCACGTTCCTTTCCCACAGAAAGGTCTAAGGTGGGGTTCCTTATGAACCAACTTACCGATAAAGCTCTTGAGTGGGCAAATCCTATTTGGGAGGCTAATGGACCTATGGTTCTTGATTTCACTAGTTTCCTTACGGCTTTTCGTAGAACTTTTACACAACGAAAAGGTCAAAAAATGCCACAACAGCATTAATGAAAATTAAACCGGGTTCTAGGTCTGTGGCTGACTATGCCATTTAGTTTCGTACCCTTGCTTCACAGGTAGATTGGACCAACAATGGGTTAACTACTGCATTCATGGAAGGTTTATCTGACACTGTATTGGATGAGGTAGCAGCTAAGGAGCTTCCTATTGCATTAGAGGACCTTATTGACTACCTTATTGATATAGATAATAGGATTCGTGACAGGCTCTATACTATAAACAGGAATAGACGTTTTGTTACACCTATTAACCCCAGAGTTGATAAACCTGAGAGTGTTAAAGTATCTGAGGAGGAACCCATGCAATTAGGGGTTGCCAAACTCTCTGAAACTGAAAAATTACATAGGAGAAGGGACGGACTCTGCCTATACTGTGGCAGGAGAGACCATATGGTAAAGGAATGTCCTTTGCTTCCGGAAAACTCTCGCACCTAAGACCTTATAGGGGACTGGCCTTGGGTGTGATATCCAAGTCTCCTAAATTGCCTCCTAACCGTTTGCTTCTCCCTGTTTCTTTGCATATGGGAGAGAGTTGCATAGCTGAGCACATACACACCCTGGTTGATTCCGGGGCAGCTGAAAATTTCATAGACTCTGGTTTTGTTAAGAAAAACAACATTCCCATCAGAGAGAAGGAGATACCCTTGGCCGTTGAGGCCATAGATGGTAGACCATTAAGTTCTCCAGTTGTTACTCATGAAACTGTACCGTTACACATGCATACATGGGTTTTACACTTTGAAACCATTCGGTTCCAGGTCATCACCTCTCCCTCTTCTCACGTCGTGTTAGGGTACCCATGGTTACGTGCTCACAATCCCATTTTCGACTGGGAGTCAGGGCAAATAAAATCATGGAGCGAAGCCTGCCACGAGTCTTGTACTATTGAAGTCACCCCTTTGAATTCTATTAATGTTCCTACCACTCCTCCTTTGTCTACTGTAATACCCCCTCAGTACTTATTTCTCAAGACTGTCTTCGATAAAAAAGAGGCTGACAAATTACCGCCTCACAGACCCTAAGATTGTGCTATCGATTTATTGCCTGGCACGATACCCCCAAAGGGCAGGGTGTACCCTTTATCTGTTCAAGAAAACCATGTCATGGAGGAGTATATTAAGGAATCACTAGAAAAGGGGTTTATTAGGAGATCCTCTTCTCCGGCTGGAGCGGGGTTCTTCTTTGTATCGAAGAAAGAAGGTGATTTAAGACTGTGTATCGATTATAAAGGTCTAAATAAAAGAAGACGGCATTCAACACTAGATCTGGCCATTATGAGTATACTGTTATGCCATTTGGTCTATGTAATGCCCCAGCAGTATTTCAAGAATTTATTAATGACGTCCTAAGAGACTTTATTCACACATTTTTAATTGTGTACTTGGACGACATATTAATATACTCCACAGATTTACACACTCCTCACAGACATGTTACGACAGTTCTGAAGACCCTTCTTGCTAATGGACTTTATTGTAAACTGGAAAAATGTCTATTCGACCAATCCGAAGTCCAGTTTTTGGGATATTTGATTTCCGCTAAAGGTTTTTGTATGGATCCCCAGAAGCTTTCTGCTGTCATGGAATGGCCTCTGGTTTGAAAGCCATTCAGCGTTTTCTTGGTTTCTCTAACTATTATAGACGCTTTATTAAAGGGTTTTCCTCTATTGTAGCGCCTATCACCCATATGACAAAAAAGGATGGCAATACTCGTGTTTGGTCTCCCGAGGCACTTCAGGCTTTTGAATTTCTTAAAACTACGTTCGCATCTGCACCTATTTT
The DNA here is from genome assembly GCF_036172605.1 of Pelobates fuscus. NCBI lineage: Eukaryota > Metazoa > Chordata > Amphibia > Anura > Pelobatidae > Pelobates > Pelobates fuscus. The sequence goes on along the minus strand of NC_086321.1, from coordinate 241,327,099 downwards.
ACAGCATCCTGTCCCCTCACTGCCCTATATTCTTGAAGTTGATGCTTCCGACATCGGGGTAGGTGCTGTCTTATCCCAAAGAGAGTCGCCTGAAAAGCCATTGCATCCTTGTGGCTTCTTTTCTAAACCAATCTCCAAAGCAGAAAAGAATTATGATGTGGGTAATCGCAAACTCCTTGCTATTATTTTAGCACTCAAAGAATGGAGACATTTGTTAGAAGGAACTAAGGATCCTATCCTCATATTTACGGATCACAAGAACCTATCCTACCTTAGTGAGGCTAAAATATTGTCTTCCAGGCAGGCTAGGTGGTCACTGTTTTTGTCCCATTTCAATTATATTATCACCTATAGGCCAGGTGATCGCAACACTAAAGCAGACGCTCTGTCCAGACAAACAATACAAAGTATTCACCCGTAACAATTATGTGGAACAAGACACACAGACAGTATTTATAATTAAATACCTAAATGATTCTCAACTGTAGAAAAATAGGACTCCTCCCAGTCCTCACTGTACAATATATATAAACAAAATCTACAGAAAAGAGAATAAAAACTCATAGAGTAGTATAGCCAATATACATATATACGCCAAAGTTACAGGTTACACTCACAAAAATAGCTTGATAGTAGGCGTATCTCAATAATGTAAGATGATATGAGGTCCCCAACACGAGAGCATGGGCATGTAGGAGGAAAAAGAAACCACAAATAAGTGCAGATGGTAAAAAACTTTTTTCCTTGCGCTGTTATAAATCGCACTTACAGAAATTTAGTGATATATAGGCATATCACAAAAATGTATTCCTCAACCATCCTCCTTCAATTGTATCAATGAGAAGACGAAGAATATAGGACATATGCTTTTAAGCTTGAAGTCTATTTATTAAAGCCAAAAAACAAACAGTAAAAAAGTAAAATAAATACACTCTCACTACAACAGCCCAACCCTACGCGTTTCGTCCGTCTCAACCGGACTTCCTCAGGGGTAATCACTTCAGGAATCTCCCGTGCAGTGTGACCCTTCCTTCCTCCGGCGTCGTTTTAAATCACCGGGTGAGGCTCCCGCCTTCCCCAAACGCCTATCGCCAGCGGGGGAGTCAGCTGTATTTCATCCATGTAACAAGCGTTCCAAGCCTCGTTTTCATGTGCCGTCCTTCCTTCTGCGCATGTGCACAGAACGGCATATTATTTTCATCACCGGGAGATTAAACATGAAGCTTAGTGCACCGTGTAGAGTCCTCATATCACATTATTGTAATGTCCCAACGTAGTGAATCCAAAGAAACAAAAAACACATAAATAAAAGAAATATGTGTTACACATATTGAATAGCTACTAGCTCGAAAAAACATATCGTACTTCCACTGTCCCAAATAGATAATGTCTAAAACAAACACCCAAGTGACTTCAAAGAAATAAATAAATTAATTAGTCAACAACTTCATATCACATAATGAATATCAGAACTCATACAAATATAATTCAAATGTATTCTAAAAGACCACCCAAAAATCTTGGTTAAAATCTTAAAGGAGACCTCAGTAAATTGATCTGAAGCGGTATACTCCAAAAACTTCTTTATAAAAAGAGACCCTAAAAACATCACAAATATATAAGAGAATAGAAAAGAACAAAATAAAATATAATATATAAAACCTACAAAAAACTATTTCAAGAAACACACCAAATCAAAGTCCACGTTCAAACCTCGAGGCTGCATGGTCTTTAACTTATGTATCCAGAAGCCTTCTCTTTTTCTTAATTTCAGCACAAGATCACCTCCTCTCTCGTCTAAATGTACTTGCTCAATTGCTACAAAGTTTATATTGTTTCTGAAGAGGGGGCATTTATTACAATGTTCTGGAACTGAATGTGTGACAACTTTTTTGCGTATGTTGTTATAGTGTTCAAGGCACCTCACTTTAGCTTTTCTTCCGGTCCTGCCCACATATTGTGCACCACAGCCACAAGTGATAAGGTACACAACATGTGTGGAGGAACACGAAATTCTACCTTTAATCTTAAACACTTCCCCGGTCTGGGTACTCTTAAATTCACCAACAGATGTACACGTATGCCTACACGCTTTACAATTCCCACAGGTATAGAAACCTGTGCGAAATTTATTATTCTCTATAGTCTTGCGAAAAGTACTCGGAGCCAAGATATTTTTGAGATTGTTCCCTCTCTTAAAAATCATTTTGGGATTAGTGGGGATTTTCATCTTGAGAAAATCATCCTCTAAGAGTAAAGACCAATGTTTTTTTACAATTCTTTGAATGTCAAAGGCTTTGGAATTATATTGTGTGTTGAAGGCAAATTCATAACCTGCATTACTTCTAATGCAGTTATTCTCTTTCAAAAGGCTTTCTCTCTCCTTTTGTCCAATTCTGTCAATCTCTCCATCCAGGAAGTCTTTGGAATAACCCTTTTCTAAAAATCTATCTTTAAGTATTCCACTTTGAACAAAAAACATCTCCTTATCTGTGCAGTTCCTCCGAATTCGATTAAACTGACTCTTGGGCACTCCCGTCAGCCATTTCGGATGATGGCTGCTATTTCTCTCTATGTAGCTATTTGTATCTGTTTTTTTAAAAAAAGTTTTAGTTTTAATTAAGTTATTTTCCACATAGAGAGTAAGATCAAGAAAATCAATTTGATGTTTATTAAAACTAGGGGTAAATTTAAGAGATAGATCATTGTTATTAATAAAACTAAAAAAATTAAACAGAGTTGCCTCAGGACCTTTCCAAATAATTAAAATATCATCAATGTACCTCTTCCAGAGCACCAAGTCCGCGCCAAACGGGTTGTTGTTCCAAATATTGGATCTTTCCCAACCATCCATAAAAATATTCGCATAGCTTGGCGCGAACTTGGTGCCCATGGCAGTACCATTGATCTGAAGATAAAAATTCTCATTAAAAATAAAAAAATTATGATTAAGAACAAAGTCAATAGACCTCAGTAAAAAATCACTAAAATCCGGCTCTAATTCATCATCTCTTTCCAGATTGAGTTTAACCGCCTCCAAACCTCTTACATGCTCTATAACTGTATAGAGAGAGGTGACATCTAGGGTTACCCAAATGAAGTCTTCCTGCCATTCCACTTCTTTTAGATTCTGTATAAGGTGCTTGGTGTCTTTTAAATAAGACTTCGCATTCTGTGCGTATTTCTGTAGAAAAAAGTCTACAAATTCTGATAGTCTAGAGGTTAATGAGTCAATACCACTAATTATCGGTCTTCCTGGTGGTTTCTCCTTACACTTATGAATCTTAGGTAAGAAGTAAAATGTGGATATTCTCGGAGACTCTAAAAATAGAAACTTAAAAACATTGTCATCAATTATTTCTTCCCGTTTGGCTCTATTAAGGAGATCCTCTAATTCTTTATTATATTGTATCATCGGGTTACTCCTAAGTTTAAGGTAAGTTGTATGGTCATTTAATAGTCTGTATGATTCATTAAGATAATAATCTACGGACATAACAACTACTCCTCCGCCCTTATCCGCATTTTTTATTATGATGTCTTTTCTTTCTTTTAAATTCTTTAAAACAATGGATTCAGTTTTATTCAAGTTATTCCATTTCGCATTTTTATGTTGTCCTCTACACATTGCCTCAAAGTCTTTATTGAGCATTTTCTGAAAGGCCTCTATTTGCGAGCCCTTATCATTTGGGAAAAAGGTTGACTTGGGTCTAAATTTCTTTTTGAACCCTGAGTGATCTAATTGTTGTTCATTCTGGAATCCTTCCTTTTCTTTTCTGATAAAAAACCTTTTCAGGCAAAGTTTTCTTATAAATTTTTGGGTGTCGATATAAAGTTGGAACGAATTAGGAGGTTCGCTCGGGGCAAACTTCAGACCTTTACTTAAAAGGGAATATTCTTGATAAGTGAGCGGACAATCAGAAATATTAAATACTCCCCAATCTTCCGCATTTACACCTCCCCTGTGCCACTCATCCTCCTCCTTTTTCCCGTACTGCTTGGACTTTCTAACGGGGCAAATCTGTTCTTGAGGTGGAGTGTCTGTAATCTGGGTTGAAAAAACTCCGTGATCTCCCCTCTTTTTGGGTCTCGCCCCTTCTCTAAAAAATCCCTTTTATTTTTATTGTTACGTTCAATTGGAGTAGTACCTTCATTATAATTAATATTTCTATTCGTTTTCCATCTCTGATCCTCTCTTGTTTTAGATGTGGGACGTCTAAATGATTCTCCTGAATTTTGTCTCTCTGGATTAAAATTCCTAGAAAATTCTCTATCTCCATGGCCTCTTTTGTCCATACCATGGTATTGACTATTCATTCTTTTTTGATTATGATTATGTCTGTTCCAAACCTTCCCATAGCTTTTTCTAGGAAGTTCTCTATTCATCTTCACTTTAATTGAATGGAGATCTTTTGCTTTATCCTCCTTATCTCTCATATATTTATTGTTTTTAGTTTCTGCTATCCTGTCGTCTAGTTTCTCAATTCTTTCTGACAGAATTTTACCTTTCTTTACAAACTCGGGAGAATTGACATCAAACTGATGTTCCTTCTCCAAATTACCAATTTCTAAATTAACATTTTGTAAATTTTCCCTTTCAAAGTCAATTATGATCTCCATTAAGATTACTGCACACTTTTCAAGAGCTGAATCCCAACGAGTGGCATGGCTAGATTTCTCTAAGCCATTAGCTGGTTTTTTATCCAGTCTCAAGCCCCTCGGAATCAATCCTTCTTTTATATAGGACTCCAAAAAGGAAATTTCCCACCATTTTTTTGTTTCTTTCACTGTTAACTTTTCTAATTTGTGGAAATAATCATCCATATTATTTACTACATCATGGTGGGGTTCTTTTCTGGTGTTAGTAAATAGTGATTGAAATTTAGCTTCTCTCATTAGTTTCAGCTCTGGAAACATGTTTACAATAAGTAAATAGGGTGAGTTGGAGGAAAAACCAAACAAACAATACAAAGTATTCACCCGTAACAATTATGTGGAACAAGACACACAGACAGTATTTATAATTAAATACCTAAATGATTCTCAACTGTAGAAAAATAGGACTCCTCCCAGTCCTCACTGTACAATATATATAAACAAAATCTACAGAAAAGAGAATAAAAACTCATAGAGTAGTATAGCCAATATACATATATACGCCAAAGTTACAGGTTACACTCACAAAAATAGCTTGATAGTAGGCGTATCTCAATAATGTAAGATGATATGAGGTCCCCAACACGAGAGCATGGGCATGTAGGAGGAAAAAGAAACCACAAATAAGTGCAGATGGTAAAAAACTTTTTTCCTTGCGCTGTTATAAATCGCACTTACAGAAATTTAGTGATATATAGGCATATCACAAAAATGTATTCCTCAACCATCCTCCTTCAATTGTATCAATGAGAAGACGAAGAATATAGGACATATGCTTTTAAGCTTGAAGTCTATTTATTAAAGCCAAAAAACAAACAGTAAAAAAGTAAAATAAATACACTCTCACTACAACAGCCCAACCCTACGCGTTTCGTCCGTCTCAACCGGACTTCCTCAGGGGTAATCACTTCAGGAATCTCCCGTGCAGTGTGACCCTTCCTTCCTCCGGCGTCGTTTTAAATCACCGGGTGAGGCTCCCGCCTTCCCCAAACGCCTATCGCCAGCGGGGGAGTCAGCTGTATTTCATCCATGTAACAAGCGTTCCAAGCCTCGTTTTCATGTGCCGTCCTTCCTTCTGCGCATGTGCACAGAACGGCATATTATTTTCATCACCGGGAGATTAAACATGAAGCTTAGTGCACCGTGTAGAGTCCTCATATCACATTATTGTAATGTCCCAACGTAGTGAATCCAAAGAAACAAAAAACACATAAATAAAAGAAATATGTGTTACACATATTGAATAGCTACTAGCTCGAAAAAACATATCGTACTTCCACTGTCCCAAATAGATAATGTCTAAAACAAACACCCAAGTGACTTCAAAGAAATAAATAAATTAATTAGTCAACAACTTCATATCACATAATGAATATCAGAACTCATACAAATATAATTCAAATGTATTCTAAAAGACCACCCAAAAATCTTGGTTAAAATCTTAAAGGAGACCTCAGTAAATTGATCTGAAGCGGTATACTCCAAAAACTTCTTTATAAAAAGAGACCCTAAAAACATCACAAATATATAAGAGAATAGAAAAGAACAAAATAAAATATAATATATAAAACCTACAAAAAACTATAAAAAACTATTTCAAGAAACACACCAAATCAAAGTCCACGTTCAAACCTCGAGGCTGCATGGTCTTTAACTTATGTATCCAGAAGCCTTCTCTTTTTCTTAATTTCAGCACAAGATCACCTCCTCTCTCGTCTAAATGTACTTGCTCAATTGCTACAAAGTTTATATTGTTATAATGCGGAAGATTGGGGAGTATTTAATATTTCTGATTGTCCGCTCACTTATCAAGAATATTCCCTTTTAAGTAAAGGTCTGAAGTTTGCCCCGAGCGAACCTCCTAATTCGTTCCAACTTTATATCGACACCCAAAAATTTATAAGAAAACTTTGCCTGAAAAGGTTTTTTATCAGAAAAGAAAAGGAAGGATTCCAGAATGAACAACAATTAGATCACTCAGGGTTCAAAAAGAAATTTAGACCCAAGTCAACCTTTTTTCCAAATGATAAGGGCTCGCAAATAGAGGCCTTTCAGAAAATGCTCAATAAAGACTTTGAGGCAATGTGTAGAGGACAACATAAAAATGCGAAATGGAATAACTTGAATAAAACTGAATCCATTGTTTTAAAGAATTTAAAAGAAAGAAAAGACATCATAATAAAAAATGCGGATAAGGGCGGAGGAGTAGTTGTTATGTCCGTAGATTATTATCTTAATGAATCATACAGACTATTAAATGACCATACAACTTACCTTAAACTTAGGAGTAACCCGATGATACAATATAATAAAGAATTAGAGGATCTCCTTAATAGAGCCAAACGGGAAGAAATAATTGATGACAATGTTTTTAAGTTTCTATTTTTAGAGTCTCCGAGAATATCCACATTTTACTTCTTACCTAAGATTCATAAGTGTAAGGAGAAACCACCAGGAAGACCGATAATTAGTGGTATTGACTCATTAACCTCTAGACTATCAGAATTTGTAGACTTTTTTCTACAGAAATACGCACAGAATGCGAAGTCTTATTTAAAAGACACCAAGCACCTTATACAGAATCTAAAAGAAGTGGAATGGCAGGAAGACTTCATTTGGGTAACCCTAGATGTCACCTCTCTCTATACAGTTATAGAGCATGTAAGAGGTTTGGAGGCGGTTAAACTCAATCTGGAAAGAGATGATGAATTAGAGCCGGATTTTAGTGATTTTTTACTGAGGTCTATTGACTTTGTTCTTAATCATAATTTTTTTATTTTTAATGAGAATTTTTATCTTCAGATCAATGGTACTGCCATGGGCACCAAGTTCGCGCCAAGCTATGCGAATATTTTTATGGATGGTTGGGAAAGATCCAATATTTGGAACAACAACCCGTTTGGCGCGGACTTGGTGCTCTGGAAGAGGTACATTGATGATATTTTAATTATTTGGAAAGGTCCTGAGGCAACTCTGTTTAATTTTTTTAGTTTTATTAATAACAATGATCTATCTCTTAAATTTACCCCTAGTTTTAATAAACATCAAATTGATTTTCTTGATCTTACTCTCTATGTGGAAAATAACTTAATTAAAACTAAAACTTTTTTTAAAAAAACAGATACAAATAGCTACATAGAGAGAAATAGCAGCCATCATCCGAAATGGCTGACGGGAGTGCCCAAGAGTCAGTTTAATCGAATTCGGAGGAACTGCACAGATAAGGAGATGTTTTTTGTTCAAAGTGGAATACTTAAAGATAGATTTTTAGAAAAGGGTTATTCCAAAGACTTCCTGGATGGAGAGATTGACAGAATTGGACAAAAGGAGAGAGAAAGCCTTTTGAAAGAGAATAACTGCATTAGAAGTAATGCAGGTTATGAATTTGCCTTCAACACACAATATAATTCCAAAGCCTTTGACATTCAAAGAATTGTAAAAAAACATTGGTCTTTACTCTTAGAGGATGATTTTCTCAAGATGAAAATCCCCACTAATCCCAAAATGATTTTTAAGAGAGGGAACAATCTCAAAAATATCTTGGCTCCGAGTACTTTTCGCAAGACTATAGAGAATAATAAATTTCGCACAGGTTTCTATACCTGTGGGAATTGTAAAGCGTGTAGGCATACGTGTACATCTGTTGGTGAATTTAAGAGTACCCAGACCGGGGAAGTGTTTAAGATTAAAGGTAGAATTTCGTGTTCCTCCACACATGTTGTGTACCTTATCACTTGTGGCTGTGGTGCACAATATGTGGGCAGGACCGGAAGAAAAGCTAAAGTGAGGTGCCTTGAACACTATAACAACATACGCAAAAAAGTTGTCACACATTCAGTTCCAGAACATTGTAATAAATGCCCCCTCTTCAGAAACAATATAAACTTTGTAGCAATTGAGCAAGTACATTTAGACGAGAGAGGAGGTGATCTTGTGCTGAAATTAAGAAAAAGAGAAGGCTTCTGGATACATAAGTTAAAGACCATGCAGCCTCGAGGTTTGAACGTGGACTTTGATTTGGTGTGTTTCTTGAAATAGTTTTTTGTAGGTTTTATATATTATATTTTATTTTGTTCTTTTCTATTCTCTTATATATTTGTGATGTTTTTAGGGTCTCTTTTTATAAAGAAGTTTTTGGAGTATACCGCTTCAGATCAATTTACTGAGGTCTCCTTTAAGATTTTAACCAAGATTTTTGGGTGGTCTTTTAGAATACATTTGAATTATATTTGTATGAGTTCTGATATTCATTATGTGATATGAAGTTGTTGACTAATTAATTTATTTATTTCTTTGAAGTCACTTGGGTGTTTGTTTTAGACATTATCTATTTGGGACAGTGGAAGTACGATATGTTTTTTCGAGCTAGTAGCTATTCAATATGTGTAACACATATTTCTTTTATTTATGTGTTTTTTGTTTCTTTGGATTCACTACGTTGGGACATTACAATAATGTGATATGAGGACTCTACACGGTGCACTAAGCTTCATGTTTAATCTCCCGGTGATGAAAATAATATGCCGTTCTGTGCACATGCGCAGAAGGAAGGACGGCACATGAAAACGAGGCTTGGAACGCTTGTTACATGGATGAAATACAGCTGACTCCCCCGCTGGCGATAGGCGTTTGGGGAAGGCGGGAGCCTCACCCGGTGATTTAAAACGACGCCGGAGGAAGGAAGGGTCACACTGCACGGGAGATTCCTGAAGTGATTACCCCTGAGGAAGTCCGGTTGAGACGGACGAAACGCGTAGGGTTGGGCTGTTGTAGTGAGAGTGTATTTATTTTACTTTTTTACTGTTTGTTTTTTGGCTTTAATAAATAGACTTCAAGCTTAAAAGCATATGTCCTATATTCTTCGTCTTCTCATTGATACAATTGAAGGAGGATGGTTGAGGAATACATTTTTGTGATATGCCTATATATCACTAAATTTCTGTAAGTGCGATTTATAACAGCGCAAGGAAAAAAGTTTTTTACCATCTGCACTTATTTGTGGTTTCTTTTTCCTCCTACATGCCCATGCTCTCGTGTTGGGGACCTCATATCATCTTACATTATTGAGATACGCCTACTATCAAGCTATTTTTGTGAGTGTAACCTGTAACTTTGGCGTATATATGTATATTGGCTATACTACTCTATGAGTTTTTATTCTCTTTTCTGTAGATTTTGTTTATATATATTGTACAGTGAGGACTGGGAGGAGTCCTATTTTTCTACAGTTGAGAATCATTTAGGTATTTAATTATAAATACTGTCTGTGTGTCTTGTTCCACATAATTGTTACGGGTGAATACTTTGTATTGTTTGTTTGGTTTTTCCTCCAACTCACCCTATTTACTTATTGTAAACATGTTTCCAGAGCTGAAACTAATGAGAGAAGCTAAATTTCAATCACTATTTACTAACACCAGAAAAGAACCCCACCATGATGTAGTAAATAATATGGATGATTATTTCCACAAATTAGAAAAGTTAACAGTGAAAGAAACAAAAAAATGGTGGGAAATTTCCTTTTTGGAGTCCTATATAAAAGAAGGATTGATTCCGAGGGGCTTGAGACTGGATAAAAAACCAGCTAATGGCTTAGAGAAATCTAGCCATGCCACTCGTTGGGATTCAGCTCTTGAAAAGTGTGCAGTAATCTTAATGGAGATCATAATTGACTTTGAAAGGGAAAATTTACAAAATGTTAATTTAGAAATTGGTAATTTGGAGAAGGAACATCAGTTTGATGTCAATTCTCCCGAGTTTGTAAAGAAAGGTAAAATTCTGTCAGAAAGAATTGAGAAACTAGACGACAGGATAGCAGAAACTAAAAACAATAAATATATGAGAGATAAGGAGGATAAAGCAAAAGATCTCCATTCAATTAAAGTGAAGATGAATAGAGAACTTCCTAGAAAAAGCTATGGGAAGGTTTGGAACAGACATAATCATAATCAAAAAAGAATGAATAGTCAATACCATGGTATGGACAAAAGAGGCCATGGAGATAGAGAATTTTCTAGGAATTTTAATCCAGAGAGACAAAATTCAGGAGAATCATTTAGACGTCCCACATCTAAAACAAGAGAGGATCAGAGATGGAAAACGAATAGAAATATTAATTATAATGAAGGTACTACTCCAATTGAACGTAACAATAAAAATAAAAGGGATTTTTTAGAGAAGGGGCGAGACCCAAAAAGAGGGGAGATCACGGAGTTTTTTCAACCCAGATTACAGACACTCCACCTCAAGAACAGATTTGCCCCGTTAGAAAGTCCAAGCAGTACGGGAAAAAGGAGGAGGATGAGTGGCACAGGGGAGGTGTAAATGCGGAAGATTGGGGAGTATTTAATATTTCTGATTGTCCGCTCACTTATCAAGAATATTCCCTTTTAAGTAAAGGTCTGAAGTTTGCCCCGAGCGAACCTCCTAATTCGTTCCAACTTTATATCGACACCCAAAAATTTATAAGAAAACTTTGCCTGAAAAGGTTTTTTATCAGAAAAGAAAAGGAAGGATTCCAGAATGAACAACAATTAGATCACTCAGGGTTCAAAAAGAAATTTAGACCCAAGTCAACCTTTTTTCCAAATGATAAGGGCTCGCAAATAGAGGCCTTTCAGAAAATGCTCAATAAAGACTTTGAGGCAATGTGTAGAGGACAACATAAAAATGCGAAATGGAATAACTTGAATAAAACTGAATCCATTGTTTTAAAGAATTTAAAAGAAAGAAAAGACATCATAATAAAAAATGCGGATAAGGGCGGAGGAGTAGTTGTTATGTCCGTAGATTATTATCTTAATGAATCATACAGACTATTAAATGACCATACAACTTACCTTAAACTTAGGAGTAACCCGATGATACAATATAATAAAGAATTAGAGGATCTCCTTAATAGAGCCAAACGGGAAGAAATAATTGATGACAATGTTTTTAAGTTTCTATTTTTAGAGTCTCCGAGAATATCCACATTTTACTTCTTACCTAAGATTCATAAGTGTAAGGAGAAACCACCAGGAAGACCGATAATTAGTGGTATTGACTCATTAACCTCTAGACTATCAGAATTTGTAGACTTTTTTCTACAGAAATACGCACAGAATGCGAAGTCTTATTTAAAAGACACCAAGCACCTTATACAGAATCTAAAAGAAGTGGAATGGCAGGAAGACTTCATTTGGGTAACCCTAGATGTCACCTCTCTCTATACAGTTATAGAGCATGTAAGAGGTTTGGAGGCGGTTAAACTCAATCTGGAAAGAGATGATGAATTAGAGCCGGATTTTAGTGATTTTTTACTGAGGTCTATTGACTTTGTTCTTAATCATAATTTTTTTATTTTTAATGAGAATTTTTATCTTCAGATCAATGGTACTGCCATGGGCACCAAGTTCGCGCCAAGCTATGCGAATATTTTTATGGATGGTTGGGAAAGATCCAATATTTGGAACAACAACCCGTTTGGCGCGGACTTGGTGCTCTGGAAGAGGTACATTGATGATATTTTAATTATTTGGAAAGGTCCTGAGGCAACTCTGTTTAATTTTTTTAGTTTTATTAATAACAATGATCTATCTCTTAAATTTACCCCTAGTTTTAATAAACATCAAATTGATTTTCTTGATCTTACTCTCTATGTGGAAAATAACTTAATTAAAACTAAAACTTTTTTTAAAAAAACAGATACAAATAGCTACATAGAGAGAAATAGCAGCCATCATCCGAAATGGCTGACGGGAGTGCCCAAGAGTCAGTTTAATCGAATTCGGAGGAACTGCACAGATAAGGAGATGTTTTTTGTTCAAAGTGGAATACTTAAAGATAGATTTTTAGAAAAGGGTTATTCCAAAGACTTCCTGGATGGAGAGATTGACAGAATTGGACAAAAGGAGAGAGAAAGCCTTTTGAAAGAGAATAACTGCATTAGAAGTAATGCAGGTTATGAATTTGCCTTCAACACACAATATAATTCCAAAGCCTTTGACATTCAAAGAATTGTAAAAAAACATTGGTCTTTACTCTTAGAGGATGATTTTCTCAAGATGAAAATCCCCACTAATCCCAAAATGATTTTTAAGAGAGGGAACAATCTCAAAAATATCTTGGCTCCGAGTACTTTTCGCAAGACTATAGAGAATAATAAATTTCGCACAGGTTTCTATACCTGTGGGAATTGTAAAGCGTGTAGGCATACGTGTACATCTGTTGGTGAATTTAAGAGTACCCAGACCGGGGAAGTGTTTAAGATTAAAGGTAGAATTTCGTGTTCCTCCACACATGTTGTGTACCTTATCACTTGTGGCTGTGGTGCACAATATGTGGGCAGGACCGGAAGAAAAGCTAAAGTGAGGTGCCTTGAACACTATAACAACATACGCAAAAAAGTTGTCACACATTCAGTTCCAGAACATTGTAATAAATGCCCCCTCTTCAGAAACAATATAAACTTTGTAGCAATTGAGCAAGTACATTTAGACGAGAGAGGAGGTGATCTTGTGCTGAAATTAAGAAAAAGAGAAGGCTTCTGGATACATAAGTTAAAGACCATGCAGCCTCGAGGTTTGAACGTGGACTTTGATTTGGTGTGTTTCTTGAAATAGTTTTTTGTAGGTTTTATATATTATATTTTATTTTGTTCTTTTCTATTCTCTTATATATTTGTGATGTTTTTAGGGTCTCTTTTTATAAAGAAGTTTTTGGAGTATACCGCTTCAGATCAATTTACTGAGGTCTCCTTTAAGATTTTAACCAAGATTTTTGGGTGGTCTTTTAGAATACATTTGAATTATATTTGTATGAGTTCTGATATTCATTATGTGATATGAAGTTGTTGACTAATTAATTTATTTATTTCTTTGAAGTCACTTGGGTGTTTGTTTTAGACATTATCTATTTGGGACAGTGGAAGTACGATATGTTTTTTCGAGCTAGTAGCTATTCAATATGTGTAACACATATTTCTTTTATTTATGTGTTTTTTGTTTCTTTGGATTCACTACGTTGGGACATTACAATAATGTGATATGAGGACTCTACACGGTGCACTAAGCTTCATGTTTAATCTCCCGGTGATGAAAATAATATGCCGTTCTGTGCACATGCGCAGAAGGAAGGACGGCACATGAAAACGAGGCTTGGAACGCTTGTTACATGGATGAAATACAGCTGACTCCCCCGCTGGCGATAGGCGTTTGGGGAAGGCGGGAGCCTCACCCGGTGATTTAAAACGACGCCGGAGGAAGGAAGGGTCACACTGCACGGGAGATTCCTGAAGTGATTACCCCTGAGGAAGTCCGGTTGAGACGGACGAAACGCGTAGGGTTGGGCTGTTGTAGTGAGAGTGTATTTATTTTACTTTTTTACTGTTTGTTTTTTGGCTTTAATAAATAGACTTCAAGCTTAAAAGCATATGTCCTATATTCTTCGTCTTCTCATTGATACAATTGAAGGAGGATGGTTGAGGAATACATTTTTGTGATATGCCTATATATCACTAAATTTCTGTAAGTGCGATTTATAACAGCGCAAGGAAAAAAGTTTTTTACCATCTGCACTTATTTGTGGTTTCTTTTTCCTCCTACATGCCCATGCTCTCGTGTTGGGGACCTCATATCATCTTACATTATTGAGATACGCCTACTATCAAGCTATTTTTGTGAGTGTATGCTCTGTCCAGACAGCTCGAAACTGCTGATAAACAGGAGATTGATGTTACTCCTGTCATTCCCCCAGACATTTTTGTAGTTTACCTAAATCATTAGCCATTTGGCTTATCCCTCCTGGAACATCAACCCTGTTACATATCTTAGTATCATCAGAAAAAAGACATACCATACCATCAAGACCTTCTGCAATATCACTAATAAAAATATTAAAGAGAATGGGTCCAAGTACAGATATCTGAGGTACCCCACTGGTGACAACTCCAAGCTTCGAATGTACTCCATTGACTACAACCCTCTGTTGCCTGTCACTCAGCCACTGCCTTACCCATTCAACAATATTGGAATCCAAACTTAAATATTGCAGATTATTGATAAGCCTTCTATGTGCAACAGTGTCAAAAGCCTTACTGAAATGTAGGTAAGCAATGTCTACTGCACCACCCTGATCTATAATTTTAGTTACCCAATCAAAAAAATCAATAAGATTAGTTTGGCATGATTTCCCTGAAGTAAATCTATGTTGTCTCTGATCTTGAAATCCATGTGTTTTTAGATGTTCAACAATCCTATCCTTTAACATGGTTTCCATCACTTTCCCCACTACTGAAGTAAGGCTTACTGGCCTATGGTTGCCCGACTCCTCCCTATTACCTTTCTTGTGAATGGGCACAACATTCGCCAACTTCCAATCTTCTGGGACTACTCCTGTTATCAATGATTGGTTAAATAAATCTGTTAATGGTTTTGCTAGTACACCACTAAGCTCTTTTAATAGCTTTGGGTGTATTCCATCATGTCCCATTGACTTATTTGTCTTTACTTTTGACAGTTGAAATAGAACCTCTTCCTCTGTAAATTCACGTGTAATAAATGACTCATTTATCCTTTTTCTTAACTGAGGTCCCTTTCCTTCATTTTTATCTGTAAATACCGAACAAAAATAGTCATTGATGCAGTCAGCTAGACCTTTATCCTCTTCTACTTACCTTTCTTCTTTTGTTTTTAATCTAACTAATCCTTGTTTTACTTTTCTTTTCTCATTTATGTATCTAAAAAACGTTTTGTCCCCCTTTTTTACTGACTGTGCTATTTTCTCTTCTGTGTGTGATTTTGAAGCTCTTATAACTTGCTTAGCCTCTTTCTGCCTTATCTTATAGATCATTCTGTCTTCCTCACTCTGTTTTTTTATAATTACTAAATGCTAACTTTTTGTTTTTTACTATTTTGGCCACATCTGCGGAGTACCACAGTGGTTTCTTGAATTTTTTGCTTTTACTGACAAGCCTAATGCAATTTTCTGTTGCCTTCAGTAGTGCAACTTTTTTTTAAATAATCCCATTTTATCTTGGACTCCATTTAAATTGCTCCAGTCTGATAATGACTCCTTTACACATATTCTAATTTTAGAAAAGTCTGTTTTTCCAAAGTCGAAAACTTTTGGTTTTGTGTGGCGTGACTCAGTCACTGTTCTTATATTAAAGCACACTGACTGATGATCACTGGATCCTAAACTTTCACCTACAGTAATATCAGATACCAAATCTCCATTTGTTAACACTAAATCTAGTATGGCCTCTTTACGAGTTGGCTCCTCAACGATTTGTTTTAGAGACAATCCCAGTAGGGAGTTTAGAATATGTGTGATCCTGGCACAAGCAGCTATTTTTGTTTTCCAATTCACATCAGGAAGATTAAAGTCACCCATGATGATAACTTCCCCCTTCATTGTCATTTTAGCGTTTTCCTCAACTAGTAGATTATCTAACTCTTCAATTTGTCCTGGGGGCCTATAAATCACACCTACACGAGTTACTGTGTGATTACTAAATTCTAACGTAACCCAAACAGACTCTATGTTCGCCTCACTAACTTTTATTAGGCTAGATTGTATGCTATCCTTCACATACAGGGCCACCCCTCCCCCTTTCCTGAGAAAGAGTACCCTGGTATTGCTATGTCCCAGTCATTTTTCTCATTATACCATGTCTCAGTAACAGCGACTAAATCTACACTATCAGTTGCCATTATTGCCACAAGTTCATGGATCTTATTCCCTAAACTGTGAGCATTTGTAGACATGACTCTAAGCTTATCATTTTTTAACACGCTTGCTACAGGCACCTTCTGTCCTTGTTTTGGGAGACAATTGGATTGATGTTTTATCACCCTTTTGCCCCCCCCCTCCTAGTTTAAATACATCCTAGCAAAACCTCTCAAATGCTCACTGAGAACATTTGTTCCCTTTTGAGAAAGATGCAAACCATCTTTGAGAAAGATGCCAACCATCAGTTTATTTCCATTCAAAACAGAGCTACCATGAGAAATAAAGCCAAATCCTGTGACAGGAGTTGTGGATTATACAAAGCTTAGGTAAAACCATGACAGAATGAGGATGCCTGAATATGGTTAAATGTGTAATGAGAGGTTCTTGGTTCTCAGGAGTGCAGAAATAGGTTCATAAAGGAAGGAATTGCATGGGCATAACAAGGCTGAGAAGAATAGTCAACCTGTCACGTCTAAACATTTGTTATGAAGGAACACAACTGCAGATTTCTTATAGTTTGAATATTTATTATAAAAAGTAAAAGGTATTGACTTTAATTCCAATTTACAGGTACTGTAGCTTTAAGTAATAAACGATAACTGAAGTCCACAATTATAGGCACTGTAGCTTTAAGTAGTAAACGATAACTGAAGTCCACAATTATATGCACTGTAGCTTTAAGTAGTAAACGATAACTGAAGTCCACAATTATATGCACTGTAGCTTTAAGTAGTAAACGATAACTGAAGTCCACAATTATATGCACTGTAGCTTTAAGTAGTAAACGATGACTGAAGCAGAAAGAGTCCTTTAGTAGCATTAATTAATTAGGTGATAAGAAGTTACAATAGCTGTTCCATAGACTTAAACTGAAGTAAGACAGATGCAGCTAACTGAGACAAGCCTTCTATGTGCAACAGTGTCAAAAGGGTGGTGATAAGCCTTCTATGTGCAACAGTGTCAAAAGCCTTACTGAAATGTAGGTAAGCAATGTCTACTGCACCACCCTGATCTATAATTTTAGTTACCCAATCAAAAAAATCAATAAGATTAGTTTGGCATGATTTCCCTGAAGTAAATCTATGTTGTCTCTGATCTTGAAATCCATGTGTTTTTAGATGTTCAACAATCCTATCCTTTAACATGGTTTCCATCACTTTCCCCACTACTGAAGTAAGGCTTACTGGCCTATGGTTGCCCGACTCCTCCCTATTACCTTTCTTGTGAATGGGCACAACATTCGCCAACTTCCAATCTTCTGGGACTACTCCTGTTATCAATGATTGGTTAAATAAATCTGTTAATGGTTTTGCTAGTACACCACTAAGCTCTTTTAATAGCTTTGGGTGTATTCCATCATGTCCCATTGACTTATTTGTCTTTACTTTTGACAGTTGAAATAGAACCTCTTCCTCTGTAAATTCACGTGTAATAAATGACTCATTTATCCTTTTTCTTAACTGAGGTCCCTTTCCTTCATTTTTATCTGTAAATACCGAACAAAAATAGTCATTGATGCAGTCAGCTAGACCTTTATCCTCTTCTACTTACCTTTCTTCTTTTGTTTTTAATCTAACTAATCCTTGTTTTACTTTTCTTTTCTCATTTATGTATCTAAAAAACGTTTTGTCCCCCTTTTTTACTGACTGTGCTATTTTCTCTTCTGTGTGTGATTTTGAAGCTCTTATAACTTGCTTAGCCTCTTTCTGCCTTATCTTATAGATCATTCTGTCTTCCTCACTCTGTTTTTTTATAATTACTAAATGCTAACTTTTTGTTTTTTACTATTTTGGCCACATCTGCGGAGTACCACAGTGGTTTCTTGAATTTTTTGCTTTTACTGACAAGCCTAATGCAATTTTCTGTTGCCTTCAGTAGTGCAACTTTTTTTTAAATAATCCCATTTTATCTTGGACTCCATTTAAATTGCTCCAGTCTGATAATGACTCCTTTACACATATTCTAATTTTAGAAAAGTCTGTTTTTCCAAAGTCGAAAACTTTTGGTTTTGTGTGGCGTGACTCAGTCACTGTTCTTATATTAAAGCACACTGACTGATGATCACTGGATCCTAAACTTTCACCTACAGTAATATCAGATACCAAATCTCCATTTGTTAACACTAAATCTAGTATGGCCTCTTTACGAGTTGGCTCCTCAACGATTTGTTTTAGAGACAATCCCAGTAGGGAGTTTAGAATATGTGTGATCCTGGCACAAGCAGCTATTTTTGTTTTCCAATTCACATCAGGAAGATTAAAGTCACCCATGATGATAACTTCCCCCTTCATTGTCATTTTAGCGTTTTCCTCAACTAGTAGATTATCTAACTCTTCAATTTGTCCTGGGGGCCTATAAATCACACCTACACGAGTTACTGTGTGATTACTAAATTCTAACGTAACCCAAACAGACTCTATGTTCGCCTCACTAACTTTTATTAGGCTAGATTGTATGCTATCCTTCACATACAGGGCCACCCCTCCCCCTTTCCTGAGAAAGAGTACCCTGGTATTGCTATGTCCCAGTCATTTTTCTCATTATACCATGTCTCAGTAACAGCGACTAAATCTACACTATCAGTTGCCATTATTGCCACAAGTTCATGGATCTTATTCCCTAAACTGTGAGCATTTGTAGACATGACTCTAAGCTTATCATTTTTTAACACGCTTGCTACAGGCACCTTCTGTCCTTGTTTTGGGAGACAATTGGATTGATGTTTTATCACCCTTTTGCCCCCCCCCCCTCCTAGTTTAAATACATCCTAGCAAAACCTCTCAAATGCTCACTGAGAACATTTGTTCCCTTTTGAGAAAGATGCAAACCATCTTTGAGAAAGATGCCAACCATCAGTTTATTTCCATTCAAAACAGAGCTACCATGAGAAATAAAGCCAAATCCTGTGACAGGAGTTGTGGATTATACAAAGCTTAGGTAAAACCATGACAGAATGAGGATGCCTGAATATGGTTAAATGTGTAATGAGAGGTTCTTGGTTCTCAGGAGTGCAGAAATAGGTTCATAAAGGAAGGAATTGCATGGGCATAACAAGGCTGAGAAGAATAGTCAACCTGTCACGTCTAAACATTTGTTATGAAGGAACACAACTGCAGATTTCTTATAGTTTGAATATTTATTATAAAAAGTAAAAGGTATTGACTTTAATTCCAATTTACAGGTACTGTAGCTTTAAGTAATAAACGATAACTGAAGTCCACAATTATAGGCACTGTAGCTTTAAGTAGTAAACGATAACTGAAGTCCACAATTATATGCACTGTAGCTTTAAGTAGTAAACGATAACTGAAGTCCACAATTATATGCACTGTAGCTTTAAGTAGTAAACGATAACTGAAGTCCACAATTATATGCACTGTAGCTTTAAGTAGTAAACGATGACTGAAGCAGAAAGAGTCCTTTAGTAGCATTAATTAATTAGGTGATAAGAAGTTACAATAGCTGTTCCATAGACTTAAACTGAAGTAAGACAGATGCAGCTAACTGAGACAAAGTATGAGTTGAAGTTAGCTGTAACGGGTATGTTTTAACGAAGGACTTTGGGGACAGGAAATAACAGCTTTGAGATGCAACGCTTATCACAGAGGTTTTACTTAGCTTCCGGCACATAGAACACTGGTTCCCGAAATCTCCTCAGAGGCGGTTTATCCTGAATGGTGAGAGTTCAGCTTTAGTCGTGGATGAGGAAAGGTGAAGGGAACTTGAAGTCTTCCAGTCCGGTCCGGTAACAGAGGGCTTTCACAACGATGTTGCAGCCGGTTCGTGAGTACGGAACGTAGTTCAATAATCCAGCGTCGATCAGCTGGTGCGGTCAGATTAAATAGGCAGACCGTGTCACAAAGAGGTGTGGCTAAGCTCCGTGGAACCAGGAAGTAAGAGGATATCATAATTAAGGCATGACACAACCGTAGTATGACAGGGTTGTAGTTGACCCTTGTAAAGCTTGAAATGTTGTATGTAATTGCCCAAATGTGCAGCAGAATATTGCCCACAGAGGGCTGTATATAATGTATGGAGTGAAGGCCTAGTGAGGGGCGCATATAGAGGTATTGCATCAGAATGCCAATATTACCAAATGTAAGTCTCGAGAGGCCAGTAGAGTTGAGCGGACACCTGGATGTTCGGGTCCGGCACGTTTGACCGAACTTTGAAAAAAAGTCCGGGTTCGGGCTCGAACTTGATCCCGAACTTGACCCCGAACCCGAATCCCATTAAAGTCAATGGGGACCCGAACTTTTGGGCACAAAAATGGCTCTAAAAAACTCCTGGAAAGGGCTAGAGGGCTGCAAAAGGAAGTAAAATGGGGGTAAGAGTAGGACAAGTGCCCTGCAAACAAATGTGGATAGGGAAATCACTTAAAAATAACATAAAATAAGCAGTCGCTTAGTAGATAACTCCCTAATTCCCACGGTATTAGGGAGCTATCTACCAAAAGGCTGAAAGACCTAAATTGGTCACCTAAATTGGTATTTCAGCCACATTTACTAATACTAAGTAAAGATTACTTAGTATTAGTAAATTCAGCCCCTACTCGCTATACCGCGAGTAGGGGCGTGTCTAGTAAACAGTGAGCAGCCAGTGGCTGCTCACTGTAAAAAAACAAACAAAAAAACCTATTGACCCCACCCCTGTGCGATGGGTGGGGGCGCTAAATAAGAATGTGGAGGGGGGGACCTACTGTCCTCCCCCCCGACCCCCACCCCTGAGCGGTGGGTGGGGGCTCTATATATCAATAAGGGGGGGACCTGCTGTCGCCCCAACCCCTGCGCGTCAGGTAGGGACCTAAATAACAGTAAGGGGGGGTCTTAATGTCCTCCCCCCATCCTCCACCCCTCATTCAGTCATATTGAGTTTAAACAATAAAGTTATATTTAATGCTAATATTACTAGGCGGGTCCTACACTGACCTTTCAAAAAAAAAAAAGTACTAGAGTTTCAGGATCCAGACTCATTACATAAATGGATACAAGATAATCTTTCAATAGATCCTTAAAGAAAGAAGATGGAGAGAAAAGGGATTGAGAAAAGGCAGATGGAAATATCTACAATTAAGAGAAGGAAGGGAAAGGAAGAGGAGAGAGAATAGCGGAAGGACATGAAACTACAGTTTTTTTTCTCTCCTCTTTCTCCTCTCCATTAACTTTGTCGAAAGGGTATAGAGGATATATGCAAATGTTTCTATGCTACAAGCGGTACAGTTTCTGAATGTACTGATAATTTTTATTTTTATCTTTCTTTCTTTCGTTTTTAATATACTTAATGTAAGGAGAGGGAAATGTATTGAAGTCCCCCTAATAGGTTACATAGATTGGGGGAAGAAAGAAAGAAAAAAAGGAAAATAAGCTCTAAAAATCTGTTGGAAGCCATTAGCAGTATCCAAAGAAGGAACGCCTAATTAAAGTGTTCCCTATTTGTTTCACAATAAGGAGATAAAATATTAACAAGGATTAACTTGGTAGATTTTCCGATTGTATAAGATTAGTCACGACTTTTGTAAATAGAAAAAGACAACAGGGGGAAAACATTAAAACACTGAAAATCACAATATAAAATATGAATAAACACAAAATGAGGCTTAAATGTATAAGGGCAAAATATGCACGAGTTCAACATAATATAAATAGCTATATAAAAGAGATACTTAAAGGTCACATATACTTTCTTTTTTGTTTTTTTGTTTTTTCTGTGTTAGATTTGAGAGTGGTAAAAATAAAAGTATATAGTAGGATGTAACACTAAAATAGTTAAAAATGCACTATAGGTTATGTTTATCTATTGATTGTTTGCTCTCTTTTGAAATGGAATAAAGAGGAATTATTTTATGAGAACAATTGAGAAACTGCTGATGGAGGAATAGAGAGATTAAGGAGCAAATAAAGAGAGGATATCTATTTCCAAAGAGAAGGGGAGGGTGGGACGAGGGAGGAAAGAAAAGAAAAAAGCAGACATATTCGTATTACTAACTTAGATATGTTAGAATAAATATAGGCAATACAACTATTTCTAACATTTCAAACCAGAAAGGTAATCAAAATAATGGTAATGGAAATGGCATAAGAGATATCTCATATACTCGTAGATACCCAATAAATAATGAGTAGAGATAAAAAAAATCCTATCTATAATAAAGTTAGTGACTAAATAATGAGAGTCCAGAAAGTGAAATATAAGTGATAGACACATGGGAATTTTGAGGTACTCTCCAGGAGCTTAGTGTAAATGATATCGGGAGTATTAAGCTATCAGTATAGCTCCACACTTACTCTACTATCCTGGTACTCGTTAGGCTCATTTTTAACCCCTTTTGTCCCATGATTTAGCAACCATTGATGGCTACCCTAGATGCTATTTGAGACAGCCACTTTGAGTCACTTATACTAGTTACATTTCTACTTCTATTCATGGTGACATCTACAGTTATGTCCCTAGTCCTATTCCTTGCTTGTTATACAACTATACCTTGCTATATAGTTATACCAGTCTATTACTATTTCCTCTGACACTATCTCTATATATACCACCAGAGTTAGCCTATCAGATCTACTTAGACCTGTGGTATATTATTAGTATTCCTAGTACCTATCGGTATATTTTTAGCCAACTGGTATAGCACCTATCACTCTGTTCACTATTTTTGTACATGAGCACTTACTTTTGCAATTTTGTATTTTAGTAATAACACATTTATTTATTATTTTTCTACCAATATTGAGTTACATAGTTACATAGCGGAAAAGAGACTTGCGTCCATCAAGTTCAGCCTTCCTCACATTTGTTTTTTGCTGTTGATCCAAAAGAAGGCAAAAAAAACCCAATTTGAAGCACTTCCAATTTTGCAACAAGCTAGGAAAAAAATCCTTCTTGACCCCAGAATGGCAGTCAGATTTATCCTTGGATGAAGCAGTTATTACCCTACATTGAAAGATTATATCCTTGAATATTCTTGTAACAGAGCTCCCCATACTCCGACCGAGTACCCCCCATTGATGGACGCTTCCTAGCTTGCGCCGATGACCACAAGGACCGCACCGGACACCACAACTACCGCAGACTCCGCAACCGCCGTGGCTTGACTGGAGTCTCGCTGTCTTCCTTCCACCCTGGATCAGCTTCTGTCCTCCAGGACCGTGTGGGAAAGACCTCTTCCTTCCACCCTGTATGAACCTCGAGCATCCAAGACTGTGTGGGGAAGACCTCTCCTCCAAAGAGAGTGTAACAGGAACAGCTCTTAAATGAGCTAAGTGATTCAAGCTCAGGGGAGTATGCAGAGCATAGCAATCCCCAGTGTGATTATAACAGCTACCTCCAATAACGAGACAAGGCTACGTTTTGAGGGATCAAGAAGAACTGTCTAAAACTTTATTTTACTTGGGACTAGCCCATATGGTCATAACATTGACATTGCTGTGAAAACTCAATAAAATTACAAACAGTCAAATCATAGCAGGCAACATACAGTGACTTATTATAACATAATTACATATTTATAAATGGGTGGGGAAGACCATAATTAACACAATTAATAAATGATATGCAAATCTACCTGAATATGCAAATTACCAGTCTTGCTATTCAGGTAGTGCATATAACTGTTGATACCAACAGATGGCACTACACAAGCTCCATAGCCAAATCCACCTAGTTGGTAGCAATCCTTAGCAGTACAGGAGAGCAGGCAATACATTTCACAGTACACACACACACACACACTATAAACAATTACATTACACACACCCTGCACCTATAATGGGTACAGGGTGACTAAAACATAAGAGAAATAAAGCAACCTACATAAATAGTCTGTCTGAAGGTAGAATAGGGGCTTTGAAGCCAAATACATCAAAGAGTCATAGTCACAAGGGAGGAGGCTGGCAAGCAGGCCTCTCCAGGACCCAGTGGTGAAGGGCACTTCGTCACAATTCTGTTTTGCAAGTATGCATCTATGCATTTAGAGTTCCTAGTCTGGCAATTATCTGGCGTGTTTCTAGTACTCACTTCTAGTATCCCATTTTTCCTAGTCCTTTTTTGGTACACTTCCCTTGTTTTTCAGTTTAGACAAGGTAGGTTAGTGATAGCAGGTGATTTTAATTGCATTCAAGATCTGGTCCTAGATAAAAAAAAATAAAGGTGGGGAAGAAAATAGATGGAACTATAGCAAAACAAGCAGTGAGAATATCACGGATAATAAGGAGGGCATCTTTATTAGATATTTGGAGGACAATGCACCCCAAAGAAAAAGATTATACCTGTTTCTCAAAATCCTACTACACTCAAAAATAGATTTTATATTGGGGGATATAGACACAATGAAAATAATAAAAGCATCAAAGATATCGATTCCTTGGTTGGATCACAATGCTGTGATGGTTGAACTAAAGGATCAATACCAAAGACAAAAACTAGATTGGAGGTATCAGGCCTGGCTTCTCTTCCCCGAGGAGAATAGGAAATACATCGCTGAGATGATTACTCGTTACTTTAAAGAAAACATAGATCCTGAAATAACTCCGGATTTGAAATGGTGTACTTTTAAATGTGTGATCAGGTGGAATTTGATTAAATTAAATGCACAAATGAATAAGAAAAGAGGTCAAAACCTCACACAATTATATATTAAATTAGCAAAACTGGATAACATAAATAAACAATTCCCTACTAAAGCAATAACGGATAAAATCAAAGAGGTTGAAAATAAAATAAATTAACAATTATTCAACAGGCCAATAAAAATTTAGAAACATTAAAATCTTATTATTATTACAGCGGAAATAAAGCAAATAAAATGCTAACAAATAAAATCAAGAGGAGATGAGCTGAAAATTACATAAATAAAATTGTTGTAGGACAACAAACTATTCATGATCCAAAGGAAATAGGATCAGCTTTTCAACAACACTACAAAGAATCATATAACTTACCTGATCACACAACTCAACCTCAATTAGAAGCATACTTCAGAGATAAAAGGTTCCCTAATTTGAATCCTTCAAAATTCGAATGGTTAAATGAACCTATAACCATAGAAGAAGTCAAAGCAATAATTAATAGTTTAACCCTTTAAGGACTGAGCCAAATGTACAAGTTGTGAACAAAACAAAACGTAAACAAAACCTGGCATTTGCGCTATATGTCTGTCCAACCGTAATTCACCTCTTTCATATTAAATGCACCCCCCCCCCCCTTATTATATATAATTTTATTCCGGGGAAACAGGGCTTTCATTTAATATCAAATATTTAGCTATGAAACATAATTTAATATGAAAAAATGGGAGAAAATGAGAAATGTTGTTATTTGTTTAGTTCTACATGACATTTTAACTGTCAATGTCACAATACTGTTTGCTTTTACTGCAATAAAATACACATATTTGTATTCAGCAAATTCTCACATGTAAACAGTACCCCCTATGTACATGTTTTATGGTGTTTTGGAAAGTTACAGGGTCAAATATAGCACGTTACATTTGAAATTGAAATTCGCCAGATTGGTTACGTTGCCTTTGAGACTGTATAGTAGCCCAGGAATTAAATTTACCCCCATAATGGCATACCATTTGCAATAGTAGACAACCCAAGGTATTGCAAATGGGGTATGTCCAGACTTTTTTTAGTAGCCATTTGGTCACAAACACTGGCCAAAGTTAGCGTTAGTATTTGTTTGTGTGTGAAAAATGCAAAAAACGCCAATTTTGGCCAGTGTTTGTGACTAAGTGGCTACTAAAAAAGACCAGTCTTTTTTAGTAGCCACTTAGTCACAAACACTGGCCAAAATTGGCGTTTTTTGCATTTTTCACACACAAACAAATACTAACGCTAACTTTGGCCAGTGTTTGTGACCAAATGGCTACTAAAAAAAGTCTGGACATACCCCATTTGCAATACCTTGGGTTGTCTACTATTGCAAATGGTATGCCATCATAGGGGTAATTTTCATTCTTGGGCTACCATAGGGTCACAAAGGCAACGTAAGCAATCTGGCGAATTTTAATGTGAAAAAAATGAAACACACGCCTTATATTTGACACTGTAACTTTTGAAAACACCATAAAACCTGTACATGAGGGCTACTGTTGTACTCGGGAGACTTCGCTGAACACAAATATTTGTGTTTCAAAACAGTAAAAAGTATTGCAGCAATAATATCGTCCGTGTAAGTGCTGTTTGTGCGTAAAAAATGCAAAAAACATCACTTTTACTGGTAATATCATCGTTGTAATACATTTTACTGTTTTGAAACACTAATATTTGTGTTCAGCGAAGTCTCCTGAGTAAAACAGTACCCCCCATGTACAGGTTTTATGGTGTCTTAGAAAGTTGTAGGGTTAAATATAGTGCTAGCAAATTAAATTCCCTATACTTTCGGCATGGGTTGTCAGGCAGGTCCCGCTAATTGTAATTAATTAGGATACCTAATTATGTAAAAATATTACATAAATATATGTTTTTTAATTATTATATGTATATGTATACATATGTGTATATATATACGTATATATATATATATATATATTTTTTTTTTTTTTTTATATTTTTATTTATATATAGGTATATACATAGTGATATATACGTTTATATTTATGTATATAGATATATATATTATTTCGTTCTACGTGTATTTTGATATAAATATATATATATTAATATCACAATACAGTTAGAACGAAATAACACACATCTATATACCGTATATACTCGAGTATAAGCCGACCCGAATATAAGCCGAGGCCCCTAATTTTTCCCCAAAAAACTGGGAAAACTTATTGACTCGAGTATAAGACTAGGGTGGGAAATGCAGCAGCTACTGGTAAATTTCTAAATAAAATTAGATCCTAAAAAAAATATATTAATTGAATATTTATTTACAGTGTGTGTATAATGAATGCAGTGTGTGCGTATGAGTGCAGCGTGTGTGTGTATGAGTGCAGCGTGTGTGTATGAGTGCAGCGTGTGTATGAGTGCAGTGTGTGTGTGTATGAATGCAGTGTGTGTGAGTGCAGTGTGTGTGTGTGTGTGAGTGCAGTGTGTGTGTGTGTATGAGTGCAGTGTGTGTGTGTATGAGTGCAGTGTGTGTATGAATGCAGTGTGTATGAATGCAGTGTATGACTGCAGTGTGTGCAGGGCCGGTGCAAGGATATTTGCCCCCCCCCATATGTCCTGACCTCCCCTCCTCCTCCCTCAGTGGTCCTTACCTCCCCACCCCCGTGTTCCTTCACCCCCCTCCCCCAGTGGTCCTGACTCACCCCTCCCCTAGTGGTCCTTACTTCCCCCTCCCCTCCCCTAGTGGTCCTTACTTCCCCCTCCCCTCCCCTAGTGGTCCTTACTTCCCCCTCCCCTCCCCTAGTGGTCCTTATCCCCCCCTCCCTCCCATAGTGGTCCTTATCCCCCCCTCCCTCCCATAGTGGTCCTTATCCCCCTCCCTCCCATAGTGGTCCTTATCCCCCCCCTCCCTCCCTCCCATAGTGGTCCTTATCCCCCCCTCCCTCCCATAGTGTTCCTTTTCTCCCCCCCTCCCTCCCATAGTGGTCCTTATCCCACCCCCCTCCCTCCGATAGTGGTCCTTATCCCCCCCTCCCTTCCATAGTGGTCCTTATCCCCCCCCCTCCCTCCCATAGTGGTCCTTATCCCCCCTCCCTCCCATAGTGGTCCTTATACCCCCCCCCCTCCCACAGTGGTCCTTATACCCCCTTTTTTATTATTATTTTTTTTATTATTATTATTATTTTTTATTATTATTTCTTATTTTATTTATATTTTTATTTTTTTTTCGTCCCCCCTCCCTGCTTGATATATGGCAGGGAGGGGGGCTCTCCTTCCCTGGTGGTCCAGTGGCAGTTCAGTGGGGGGGAGAGGGGGGCTGGCAGAGCTGTAACTTACCTGTTCTGCAGCTCCTGTCAGCTCTCTCCTCCTCTGCGCCGTCCGTGCAGCTCCTTCTATCAGCTCACACTGTAAGTCTCGCGAGAGCCGCGGCTCTCGCGAGACTTACACTGGGAGCTGACCGAGGTGCTGAACGGACGGCGCGGAGGAGGAGAGAGCTGACAGGAGCTGCAGGAGAGGTAAGTTACAGCTCTGCCAGCCCCCCTCTCCCCCACTCTGTATTATGGCAATGTAAATTGCCATAATACAGACCTTGACTCGAGTATAAGCCGAGTTGGGGTTTTTCAGCCCAAAAAATGGGCTGAAAAACTCGGCTTATACTCGAGTATATACGGTAGTTTTTAATTATTTATTTTTAATTATTTTTTAAATTGTATCTTTTTACGTATTTATATATTTTTATATTATATATAAATATATATATAACAATAATTATATATATATATATGTAATCAGTATCAGTCTACATGTAATTTGATATTAATATATATATATATATATATATAATTATATTTTTATTAATAGTAAAATACACCTAGACAGTGTATGTGTGTGTATATATATGTGTATATATATACTTAGATCATATATATATATATATAACATATATATGATCTAAGTATATATATATATATATATCTAAGTATATATATATATATATATCATATTATATATATATATATCACATATATATATCACATATTATATATATATATATATCACAGACTCCCTACATTGAAGTTCATAGCCATCGATCACGTTCCACCGAGCCCCAGAGGAGGAGACAGGTCCAAAATGCTACTGCAGCGTGAAACCTATTGGATACACCGCCTGGACACTGTCACTCCAAAAGGACTTAATGAATATATCTCCTTTACGATGTTCCTTTGAATAATTCTTCATTTTCAATGCCTTAGTTAAATATGATTCTTGGTCCTTTATAGACATACCTTTAGGTTATGAGTTGAATTACCAATATAAGTTATACACGTCTATATGACGTGGATTATGGTTGTTAGTTAGCCATATCGTTGATATTTAATTTTTTCATGATGCTTTGCTAGAGAATATTGGTCCTTTATTTTTAGACACATAGTTGCCGAGTAGATTGTAACTTTATTGGTGTGTGTCACTCTGTCCCTATCGATACACTTTCACATTGTTCACAGTGGGAGCACTTTTGACCCCTCGGCTGTCTCATTCTTACATTATGAATAGTAAGAAATTTCTTCATAGAATACGCATTAAGTATTCTTTTACTTTTAAACATCTCACATTCAGATCTCGTCTCTGAGATCTCCTAAACTTTGTTTACAGCATTCTTTCACGAGGGTTCGTTATATGTATCTTAGCCTTTGGAGTTTACACTCCATCACCTAGCAACTGGGGTGCACGTCACTATACACGCCCAGTAGTTTGAGCGAGGACCGGACACTTCCGGGTATAGCTTCGCTGCTTAGCAACCACGATGCACGTCATCACGCACGCCCAGCACCACGTGAGGTGTTGGGACACTTCCGGGTTCGGCTAATCACACGCACGCGATTGGTGAGTTATTCATCTGTATTTTATATTTAAATGCCATTTTGTCACTTGTTGTTTGATCTTGAAAAAGACCCTTAGGGGTCGAAACGTCGATTGATTAGATGCGTTACACTTTGTTGTAAACTTTTTTTACCACATTAAAATCACCGGAAAAAAGTCCTTTTGAGTGCTCCTACTTCATCTTTGACTATATATATCTAAGTATATATATATATATTTTTTACACTTATTTAATTTATTTTAATTTGATTTCCAGCCAGCAAGGGGACTAACTGTCATTACAGTTAGTCCCCTTGCTGGCATTGCTACAGCCAGCTTTCCCGGCCATGTGATTGTGAGGTCCTCGCAAGGACCTCACTCTCACATGGCCCGGGGGGGCTGAAGAGGGCGGACTTGCCGCAGGGGGCTCCCTGGGAGTCCCCCCAACCGCGATCGCCGGCGACCGGGTAAGTAAAACAAAAATGGAGGGCGTACAATTACGCCCGGCGGCGTTTAGAGCCGCTTAAAAAAGGATGTAATTGTACGCCCTCCGGTCTTAAGGGGTTAAAAAAGAATAAAGCACCGGGTCCCGACGGTTATGCTGATCATTTTTACAGATTGTATAAAGAACAATTGATAGTTTAGTAGATATGTGTAATCACTTCATTTAGGGATCAGCGCCAAAGGAAATGCTGAAAGCAAATCTGCTTCCAATATTAAAACAAGATAAACACCCAACAGAATTAACAAACTACTTTCCAATATCATTACTTAATATCCACTATGAAATTTATGCGACTGTACTAGTCAATAGAGTTAAGAAAGTGATAACCACTCTGATAGATAGTGATCAGGTACGTTTTATTCCAGGTAGATCCTCCACTAATCATATTAGGAAAGTTATAAACATATATGAAAGAATACATAAGAACAAAAGTCCCTTTATAACACTAGCACTTGATGGAGAAAAAGCCTTTGATAGGGTAAATTGGAATTTTCTGAAAGATGTATTAAAGGTTTTTGGCTTCGGAGGGAAAAATATGTTCAGCCATCTCAGCGATGTATTCTTTTGCATTGGGCAGAGTGGTCAGGCGGGGAATAGATTCTGATTGGTTTGAAGTCACCAAAGGAACATAGAAACATAGAAACATAGAATGTGATGGCAGATAAGAACCATTCGGCCCATCTAGTCTGCCCAGTTTTCTAAATACTTTCATTAGTCCCTGGCATTATCTTATAGTTAGGATAGCCTTATGCCTATCCCACGCATGCTTAAACTCCTTTACTGTGTTAACCTCTACCACTTCAGCTGGAAGGCTATTCCATGCATCAACTACCCTCTCAGTAAAGTAATACTTCCTGATATTATTTTTAAACCTTTGTCCCTCTAATTTTAGACTATGTCCTCTTGTTGTGGTAGTTTTTCTTCTTTTAAATATAGTCTCCTCCTTTACTGTGTTGATTCCCTTTATGTATTTAAATGTTTCTATCATATCCCCCCTGTCTCGTCTTTCCACCAAGCTATACATGTTAAGATCCTTTAACCTTTCCTGGTAAGTTTTATCCTGCAATCCATGAACCAGTTTAGTAGCCCTTCTTTGAACTCTCTCTAAGGTATCAATATCCTTCTGAAGATATGGTCTCCAGTACTGTGTACAGTACTCCAAGTGAGGTCTCACCAGTGTTCTGTACAATGGCATGAGCACTTCCCTCTTTCTACTGCTAATACCTCTCCCTATACAACCAAGCATTCTGCTAGCATTTCCTGCTGCTCTATTACATTGTCTGCCTACCTTTAAGTCCTCAGAAATAATCACCCCTAAATCCCTTTCCTCAGATGTTGAGGTTAGGACTCTATCAAATATTCTGTACTCTGCCTTTGGGTTTTTACGTCCAAGATGCATTATCTTGCACTTATCCACATTAAATGTCAGTTGCCACAACTCTGACCATTTTTCTAGTTTACCTAAATCATTTGCCATTTGGCTTATCCCTCCTGGAACATCAACCCTGTTACATATCTTAGTATCATCCGCAAAAAGACACACCTTACCATCAAGACCTTCTGCAATATCACTAATAAAAATATTAAAGAGAATGGGTCCAAGTACAGATCCCTGAGGTACCCCACTGGTGACAAGCCCAAGCTTCGAATATACTCAATTGACTACAACCCTCTGTTGCCTGTCACTCAGCCACTGCCTTACCCATTCAACAATATTGGAATCCAAACTCAAAGATTGCAGTTTATTGATAAGCCTTCTATGTGCAACAGTGTCAAAAGCCTTACTGAAATGTAGGTAAGCAATGTCTACTGCACCACCCTGATCTATAATTTTAGTTACCCAATCAAAAAAATCAATAAGATTAGTTTGGCATGATCTCCCTGAAGTAAACCCATGTTGTCTCTGATCTTGAAATCCATGTGTTTTTAGATGTTCAACAATCCTATCCTTTAACATGGTTTCCATCACTTTCCCCACTACTGAAGTAAGGCTTACTGGCCTATAGTTGCCCGACTCCTCCCTATTACCTTTCTTGTGAATGGGCACAACATTCGCTAACTTCCAATCTTCTGGGACTACTCCTGTTAACAATGATTGGTTAAATAAATCTGTTAATGGTTTTGCTAGTACACCACTAAGCTCTTTTAATAGCTTTGGGTGTATTCCATCAGGTCCCATTGACTTATTTGTCTTTACTTTTGACAGTTGAAATAGAACCTCTTCCTCTGTAAACTCACGTGTAATAAATGTCTCATTTATCCTTTTTTTTTTAACAGATGTCCCTTTCCTTCATTTTCAGCTGTAAATACCGAACAAAAATATTCATTGAGGCAGTCAGCTAGACCTTTATCCTCATCTACATACCTTCCTTCTTTTGTTTTTAATCTAACTAATCCTTGTTTTACTTTTCTTTTCTCATTTATGTATCTAAAAAAAGTTTTGTCCCCCTTTTTTACTGACTGTGCCATTTTCTCTTCTGTGTGTGATTTGGAAGCTCTTATAACTTGCTTAGCCTCTTTCTGCCTAATCTTATAGGTCATTCTGTCTTCCTCACTCTGTTTTTTTTTATAATTACTAAATGCTAACTTTTTGTTTTTACTATTTTGGCCACATCTGTGGAGTACCACAGTGGTTTCTTGAATTTTTTGCTTTTACTGACAAGCCTAATGCAATTTTCTGCTGCCTTCAGTAGTGCAGCTTTTAAATAATCCCATTTCTTTTGGACTCCATTTAAGTTGCTCCAGTCTGATAATGACTCCTTTACACATATTCTAATTTTAGAAAAGTCTGTTTTTCTAAAGTCTAAAACTTTTGTTTTTGTGTGGTGTGACTCGGTCACTGTTCTTATATTAAACCACACTGACTGATGATCACTGGATCCTAAACTTTCACCTACAGTAATATCTGATACCAAATCTCCATTTGTTAACACTAAATCTAGTATGGCCTCTTTACGAGTTGGCTCCTCAACGACTTGTTTTAGAGACAATCCCAGTAGGGAGTTTAGAATATGTGTGCTTCTGGCACAAGTAGCTATTTTTGTTTTCCAATTCACATCAGGAAGATTAAAGTCACCCATGGTGATAACTTCCCCCTTCATTGTCATTTTAGCTATTTCTTCAACTAGTAGATTATCTAACTCTTCAATTTGTCCTGGGGGCCTATAAATCACACCTACACGAATTACTGTGTGATTACCAAATTCTAACGTAACCCAAATGGACTCTATGTTCGTCTCACTAACCTTTATTATGCTAGATTTTATGCTATCTTTCACATACAGGGCCACCCCTCCCCCTTTCTTGCCTTCCCTGTCTTTTCTATATAAAGAGTACCCTGGTATTGCTATGTCCCAGTCATTTTTTTCATTATACCATGTCTCAGTAACAGCGACTAAATCTACACTATCAGTTGCCATTATTGCCACAAGTTCATGGATCTTATTCCCTAAACTGCGAGCATTTGTAGACATGACTCTAAGCTTATCATTTTTTAACACACTTGCTACAGGCACCTTCTGTCCTTGTTTTTGAACTTGACAAGGGTGTCCTCTATCACCCCTTCTTTATGTTTTGGTAGCAGAACCATTAGCAATTGATATAAGAACAAATCCCAATATAAATCCCAAGGATTTAAGCTTAGTAAAAAAGAAATCAAAATCTGCCAATATGCAGATGATACATTGTTATTGCTGTCTAATCCCTGCCTCTCAGTTAATACTCAGTTAATACAGTAATGCAAGCTATACATAAATATAGCAATATATCAAATTATAAGTTAAACATCAAAAAAACAACAGCTATGCCCTTCTATATGAATCAGTATGAAATAAAACAGTCGGATAGTAACTATAGTTTCAAATGGACGAGAAAGAAATATAATTATTTGGGATAAGTAAGGATAAGTATGGGATAAGTATTAGTTAGGCTTTCCTAAAGATTTGATGGAAGTTAATTTCCTATCTCTTTTAAGACAGACCAACATACAATTAAAAAAATGGTGGGGCAGAATTAACACCATAAAGTTTTATGTGATATCCAAATGTTTGTATCTCTTCAGAATGGTCCCTTTGAAAATACCTACACCATGGTTTAAGATGTTGAATACATAATTTTCAAAATTTACCTGGTTAAATAAAAAAACAGAATAAGTAGAGAGGTTTAGATTTAAATAAAAAAATATGTAGGGATTGATTTCCCCAACATAGAATAATACCATAGAGCCTTACTATTGATGCATATAGTGGAGATGCATCTAGATCAATACAAATCCCAGGGATGGTATGAAATGGAAGAAGCTTGTCCAATGAAAATTATCAATTATTTGTGGCCACATAGTTGCAGCAGCTATAATAACAAACAGAAAGAAAGTCCTATAGACAACTTGGTTATACAAATCTGAGTAACTGGAACCTCTTTAAGAAACACTCAAACTTAAAGAATATGATTTTACCAGCATTGTCTACTTCTCATCTGATGCATATGATGAAAAACCTAGATGTTACAAAGTAAGGGATTACAAAGATTTCAATGATTTGTCAGGAAGAGGGCCTCATAACATTCAGAATTCTGCAATCTCGATATAAGATTCCTGACCAAGAGTTGTTTAATTAAATAAGAATTAAAAGCTTTTTAAAATCTGCAATATTTAAGGGCAAATTACCAAGCCCACTAGAAATATTAAACAATGTCTTTGAACAGGGGAAAGACTCAAAGTTATTGTCAAAATGTATTAAAGTGATGACCGAGTCTAAAGTATAAAAATCCTCTAAAGTTAAAGAAAAATGGACAAGAGGTCTTAAAATACAGATAGATACAAAGGACTGGTTTACTGCTATTCAAACGATATACCCCCCAGTACATTGTCTTAATATAATGGAGACCCAATATAAATTACTAATAGATGGTATATAACACCTTAGAAACAAATGAAGATGTACCCACAAGATAATTATACATGTTGGAGATGCAATCACGACAGGGCAGATGAAATACATGTCTGGTTGGAATGCCCAATAATTAAATGAAGTTGGGATGCAATTATTCTTGTAATGAATAATTTACTTAATTTAAAACAGATATGGTCAACAGATATGACCCTTCTTCATCTAAACCTGCTAAGCATTCCTTTAAATAAAAAAAAAATGGTTCCTAAACCACATATTGATGGCCTTTAAAGGCTCTATTGCAAAAAATTGGAAAATTGACAAAGTAGATACATGGCCACAAATTAGAGAAAGAGTGTTAGCTCAATGTAGAATAGAACGTGTAATTGCCTCAAATGTTTGCATTAACTATAAGAAATATAATATATGGGATAATTGGATAACAGTTCTTAATAATCAGATAAGAGATTTATGAAATCTTAAAAGGGGGGCTGAGGGGGGGGGGGGGGGGTGGGGCGGGGGGCACGTATTAGTATCAATTAAAATTTTCTCATTTCCCTTTGTGGTTTAGCCAGGACAAAGATTTGGCCTGAG
This sequence comes from Pelobates fuscus, assembly GCF_036172605.1. Taxonomy (NCBI): domain Eukaryota; kingdom Metazoa; phylum Chordata; class Amphibia; order Anura; family Pelobatidae; genus Pelobates; species Pelobates fuscus. Next base: position 241,291,325 of record NC_086321.1, on the reverse strand, counting down.
AGGTGAAAGTTAGTGTAATTATTTGAATGTAAATAACAAGACTGGAAATAAATAAACAAATAAAACCTTTCAATAATTATGTTTTTGTTATGGCCTTGAATATGGACAAAATGGTATAAGCTAGAACTATGCAGCATATTAACAGATTTTCTAGGATGGAGTATAATTTTCAACTCTGCGTATGTAAAAATATATGCTAGTTAGCATATAATATATAAAATATATTCTGCAGTGTACTGCATTGTACTGCAATGATTGTTTTAAAAGCCATGTCTTTCTCTTTATGGCTGTATGTAATAAAGTTGTTCATAATTTGGAATATAAAAAAAAAGACTTCTTAATTCCTTGGAATTGTGTATCTGTTTTTAACTCCGCAACCTTGTCTGAAAATCCCAGACACCAAAAATAGTTATGCTATTATAACTCCTGATGTTTTAATCAACAGCAAGTGTAACTGACAATATGGAAACAATCAATTATCCCTGTTTTAATTTATATACATATACATATACATATATATATATATATATATATATATATATATATGTATATATATATATATATATATATATATATATATATATATATATAGTGGATATTAAAATCCAGAAGGAAGTAATGCAATAATTAAAAATCCTGTCTGTCTGTTGCTTCTGTGGCATGAATGTTTTCATTAAGCCATAATGCAATTTTCATTGCATTCTTGGAATTAGACTTCAAAATCTATTAGTAATATAATAGCAAGTGTTGCTTTCATCGCTTTGTGTTATCACTTTTCTCTTTGACAACATCTTGCATTAATCTTTCTTTCTGTGCATACAAACGTATGCAGCTACAGAGAGAACATGGCTGCACCCTGCCTACAATCCACTGTTCTGGAACTAATGGACTATGCTGTGCTGGTATTTTAGTCATATTAGGGATGTTACCAAATATGTATATATGTTCTCTTATGATATTAATTAGTATCCACTATTCCAGCATTGTATGCTAGTTACAATGGCACATGAACTCCAAAAGCCTTGTACAAGTTCACATTAAAATCATCTCTTCATGATGAAGATCTCTCTCTGAGTTTGGACTACAAATAGCTCATTAAATTCTTGATATTTTAAGACGTGTGCCATGACAAAGTATTGTGTTTTCTTACGTATAAGAGGTTACACCTAGGTATATATTATTTTATAGTTAAAACTTCCAAGTACAAGCCCCACGTTAAGCGCCAATTGTAACCACAGCTTGTTCCCTTATTTACCACTATAACGTCTTAAAGCATAGAACTTAGCAGGGCTAACCATACAGATATCTTTAGCCATAATATTATATAGTTGGCAAGAGATCCTCTATTTAAAATATATAAATAATTGAGAATACAATATAAAATAAGGATTGTCTTGGAAGCAATAAAGTTTTGTCTTTTTATATATTTATTATATAAAAATATAAATATAGACATATAAAGCCCATTACAATAATTCATAGCAAAGTTTATAAGATGAAACTATATGCTTGCAATATAACTTTAAATAGAATTACATACTCTCTTGAACATGTCAACATCTCTCAGTCATTTTAATATGGAGTGACAGTGTCTCTGTCTCCAAATCTCTCCTCTGTGTTCTCTAATATTTCGAAATACACCTTATACCTTAGGTGTCTTCATTTTAGGGTTAACGCAGATCATATATGCAAAAAAATAACACTTCTTTTGTTTTTGTTCATTCTAGGGACCTCTCTTAACTTGACAAAAAAGAATGACAGTTCTACAACAAACTTTCTACCTTACCAATACTGTGCACTACTAATGATTTACTATGTATTTATATATTTGGATAATTTCAAACACTGTTGGTGTTAATCACTAAGAAATATAGTATGTGTAACTAAAATAGGTCATACAAGGTATAATAAAATATATGAATAGGAAAATCAGCCAAGTTGGAAATTGATATTTTATATCTAACTGCTATTATCCTTTGTTGTACTGAATATCCAATGCTCACAAATATCCCCACAACTGATGGAGCAGAGAGCCTTCCATAAGGTCATTCATTCCAATTTAAGGTACCCTCTTCTTCAGGTTAGAACAGGTCTCATAATCTGTTAGCTGAGATCCAAAAGGACACTCACATCTTTTTTTCAAAATAAATAAAATTAAAAATGTTTCTGCTGCTGCCACTGGTCCCTTTTTTAAATGTATTTCACTTTAGGGGATTTGCCATATCTGGCTTACACACACACACACACACACACACACACGGTGCCTGCTCCTTCCACATACGCAGTTAGGAGAAGCTAACAGGACACTGTGTGTGAGGAACTGACTCTGCTGGGTTTCGAACCCTGGTTTACATGCTACTAAACCTCTTCCTTACCACTACACCAGCCTGCCTTTTGCAAATGTATCTGAGATCTGGTAACCTTGACTCTATAAGCATTGGTATCAGTGACAAGTCTCTTCAGCTGTGTCTGGTCATGTGTCTGGTTCTTGGCCTATAAAAGCCACTTCCTGTCTCTGTACCTTTGCCAGATTATTGTGGTTCCTGTACTCTCTAATCAAGCTTGTTCCTGTTTCTCCTACCTGTTGCTGATTTTGGACCGTTTTGACTTTGCTGCTTCTCCTTCCCACTGACCTCGGCTTGCCTCACTACGATTATCATCTCTCTGTTCCAGTCTCCCATCTCTGCTTAAGACCAGAAGGCCACTCAAGGCTCAGGGGCTCAACCACCTGGGTAACGAGTGGCTACCTCTGGCAGAAAACATTGCTGATCTGGCTACTGGACTCCAACACTTTGTAACATCAATATCATTACAGAATAATCTGGCCCATTCATGGAGACCGTCGGATCAGATTCTGCATTGGCCCAGCAGGTTGCTTATAATGCAAGAACTATGCAGACCCAGGCACAGACCATTCAAGTGCTGCAAGATCAGGTAGCTGAACTGCAAAACGAAGTTCGATCAATGCATAGTGAGCTTACCAGCTACAGGGCACATGATGTTGCGGCTGCTACTACTGTTACACCTGCACAAGATGCCCGCTTGCCTCTACCAGAAAAATTTGGAGGAGACCGCAAAAAATTTAGGGGTTTCCTAAATCAATGCCGTTTGCACTTCATGATGTTACCTAACCGTTTTCCATCTGAAAGAGAGAAGGTGGGATTTATTTTCTCCCTATTCAAAGATGAAGCCCTGGCTTGGGGCTCCCCTTTTCTGGAACAGGACAGTCCAGTCTTGGGAAATTTCAAAAGACTTTCTTGAGGCCATATGCCTAGTCTTTGATGACCCCAATCGCTGTGCTACAGCAGAAGTCACTCTCCTTCATTTGCATCAAGGGAGGCGCTCTGTGGCTGAATATGCTGCTGAATTCAGACAGTGGGTTGCTGATACTACTTGGAACCAATCAGCCCAGAGGTTCCACTTCAGAAGGGGTCTCTCAGAAGCTATAAAAGATGAGCTAGCTCGTGTTGATCTTCCTGTTGAGTTTGATGCATTTGTGCGGCTGGCTATCCGTATTGATCGGAGACTTTCAGAAAGAAGATTGGAAAGACAGGGCTCTTTTAAACCAAGTGCTACTCCTACTTTCTATTCAAGAATTTCTACTCCGACCCCACAAACACCTACAGACTCTGAACCTGAGGCTATGCAGGTAGATCTAATAAGAGGGTCATTATCCAATGAAGAAAAACAGTGGCGACGCACTCACAATTTATGCCTGTATTGTGGTAGTGCAGGGCATTATGCCATCAATTGCCCTAGCAAGTCTAAAAGAACAATAGCTATGACTGCTGAGGGTGCACAGATTCAACACCAATCCCAGATTTCAGACCAACTGGATTCTGTCACACAACCCTTGTTTTCTCTGGCTCAGGGTGAAGAGGGTATGATGACTCAACATCCTCATTTGGTGGTGCCTATCACTTTGCAATATGGTGATAATAAAATTTCAACTACAGCTATGATAGATTCTGGAGCAGGCGGAAATTTTATGGATATTAAATTTGCAGCAGGAAATAAAATTCAGTCTATCCCTAAATCTTCACCTGTGTTAATGGAAACAGTAGACGGTTCTCCACTTACGTCAGGCCCGGTTACACATGAGACTGTGCCCTTAAAATTGATTCTGGAAGTGAATCACCATGAGTCTATATCTTTCAACCTAATTTCCTCAACACAGTTTCCAGTGATTTTGGGTATACCCTGGCTTGCTCTGCATAACCCACAGATTGATTGGAAGACTAGAACTTTGTCCTTTCCTTCAGAACACTGCTTAATGAATTGTCAACCCTCTAAGACAACACCTTTTGCCACAACAATTAATTAAATGGTTGATACAAACTTAACTAAGCTTCCTCTACAATATCGGGATTTTGCAGATGTCTGTGATAAGAAGAATGCTGATCAGCTTCCACCTCACAGGCCTTATGATTGCCCCATAGAGCTGCTACCTGGAGCTGCTATCCCATTTGGCCGTATATACTCCCTTTCTGAGCCTGAATTGAAAGCACTTCGTGAATACATACAAGAAAATCTTGCCAAAGGCTTTATTCGACCATCTACTTCTCCAGCAGGAGCTCCTATATTCTTTGTAGAAAAGAAAGATGGCAGTCTACGGCCATGTGTCGATTACAGGGACATTAATAAAATCACTGTTAAAAAACGCTATTCCTTGCCTCTCATTCCTGAACTTCTGGAGAGACTTCGTTCAGCTAAAATATTTACGAAGCTTGATCTACGGGGGGCATATAATCTGGTTCGCATAAGACCAAATGATGAATGGAAAACAGCTTTCAGAACCAGGTACGGACATTACGAATATCTAGTAATGCCATTTGGGCTTTGTAATGCCCCTGCAACTTTTCAGCATCTAATCAATGATGTACTACGGGATCTCCTGGATCAGTTTGTTGTGGCATATTTGGATGATATCCTGATATTTTCTGATAATCTTGAAAATCACAGAAAACAGGTCTGCATTGTTCTTGAGCGCCTTCGTACCCACCACCTATACATTAAACTGGAAAAATGTGAGTTTGAACAAACAGAAATTCAATTCCTGGGATATGTAATAACTCCTAAAGGTTTAAGTATGGACGCAAGTAAAATTAAAGCTGTGCTGGACTGGCCCATCCCCAAGAATGAAAAAGATATTCAGAGATTTGTGGGGTTTGCCAATTTTTACAGGCGTTTCATTAAGAATTTCTCTGCCGTTATTACACCGATCACTGAACTTACACGTAAAGGGACTCCTTTTCAGTGGTCCAATAAGGCTGACACTGCATTTTCCAGATTAAAGACTCTGTTTACATCTGCCCCTATCCTGGTACATCCTCAGCCAGAATTGCCATTTACTGTAGAGGTAGATGCTTCTGATTCAGCTGTTGGGGCTATACTGTCTCAAAGGACTGGACCTAAGATGTTGTTACATCCATGTGCCTTCTATTCCCGCCAGATGTTACCAGCAGAAAGAAATTATGACATAGGGAATAAAGAACTTTTAGCTATAAAAGCTGCCTTTGCCGAATGGAGACATCTCTTGGAGGGAGCCACCCATCCAATTACTGTCCTCACAGATCACAAAAATCTGGAATGTATTCAATCAGCTAAGAGACTGTCAGCCAGACAAGCACGCTGGTCCCTATTTTTCTCAAGGTTTAATTTTTTGATTTCATACCGCCCTGGTTCCAGAAATGGCAAGGCAGATGCCTTGTCTAGGATAGCTGACCCCCTCCATACTACAGTAACCAAAGTCACCATCTTGCCTGAGAGTAGATTTTTAGGAGTTACCTTTCCTTCTGATCTAATGTCTCGCATTAAAAAGGGCTACGCTGATGATCCAGTTTTTCGTGATCCTCCTCGTGATCTTCATATGACCATGCTTAATGGGTTTTGGATTTTTCAACAACGTCTGTTTGTTCCAGAATCAGTGCGACTGGACGTTTTACGTCTCTACCATGACTCAAAACCAGCAGGTCATCCAGGAATCCGAAAGACACAAGAACTACTTACCCGATCCTTTTGGTGGCCTAAATATTATGAGGATGTTAAGAAGTATGTGTCCTCTTGTGATGTATGTGCCAGACATAAGACTCCTCGCTCATCCCCTGTTGGCATGCTTCAGCCTCTTCCTATTCCTCATCGTCCCTGGGGATCTATATCCATGAACTTTATTGTGGAACTACCTCCCTCTAAGGAACACACTACCATTCTTGTTGTTGTGGACCGGTTAACTAAGATGAGTCATTTCATACCAGCTCGTGGTCTCCCTTCAGCTAAACAGACTGCTGACCTAGTTATTCGGGAAATATTTTGCTTGCATGGAGTGCCTGATGAAGTAATTTCTGACAGGGGAGTGCAGTTTACATCTCATTTTTGGAAATATTTTTGTTCTATTCTAGGTATTAATGTAAATCTGTCGTCAGCTTTTCATCCACAAAGTAATGGACAGACTGAGCGAACCAACCAGACGTTAGAACAATATTTGCGGTGCTATATTAGTTACCTGCAGGATGACTGGCTGGATTTTCTACCCACGGCGGAATTTGCCTATAACAATGCCCAACACTGCTCCACTTCTCTGAGCCCATTTTTTGCTAATTATGGTTACCATCCAACCTTTCTAGTGAGTCTCCCAATTACTACTTCCATTCCTGCAGTCACTGACCGGCTAACCGCCTTACGAGATTCCCAAGAACTGTTGAAGAAGACTCTTTCGGAGGCTCAGGAATGTTACAAAAGAGCTGCTGATAGGCATAGAAAGGAGGCCCCAGTTTATCATGTTGGTGACAAGGTTTGGCTGTCAACAAAGAATCTTAAGCTTAGGATTCCTTCTCATAAATTGGGTCAAAAGTTCATGGGACCTTTTGAGATCATCGCTCAGATCAATGCTGTCACCTTCCGTCTGCAACTTCCAGATTCCATGAAAATTCATCCGGTGTTTCACGTTGCACTGCTTAAACCTTTTCATAAAAATACTTTCCCTGGTCGAGCCCTGCCTGCCCCACCACCAGTCCTCGTGGATGGTGAAGATGAATACGAGGTGGAAAAAATTCTTGACTCCAGGATATTCCGCAACAAGCTTCAATATTTGGTTCTTTGGAAAGGCTATGGTGAAGAGGATAGATCATGGGAACCAGTGGACAATATTCATGCTCCTGATCTTCTTCAGTCTTTCCATGCACAGTACTCTGCTAAACCAGGAAATAGGGCATCCAGAGGCTGCGCCTGTAGAGGTGGGAGTAATGTGAGGAACTGACTCTGCTGGGTTTCGAACCCTGGTTTAAATGCTGCTAAACCTCTTCCTTACCACTACACCAGCCTGCCTTTTGCAAATGTATCTGAGATCTGGTAACCTTGACTCTATAAGCATTGGTATCAGTGACAAGTCTCTTCAGCTGTGTCTGGTCATGTGTCTGGTTCTTGGCCTATAAAAGCCACTTCCTGTCTCTGTACCTTTGCCAGATTATTGTGGTTCCTGTACTCTCTAATCAAGCTTGTTCCTGTTTCTCCTGCCTGTTGCTGATTTTGGACCGTTTTGACTTTGCTGCTTCTCCTTCCCACTGACCTCGGCTTGCCTCACTACGATTATCATCTCTCTGTTCCAGTCTCCCATCTCTGCTTAAGACCAGAAGGCCACTCAAGGCTCAGGGGCTCAACCACCTGGGTAACGAGTGGCTACCTCTGGCAGAAAACATTGCTGATCTGGCTACTGGACTCCAACACTTTGTAACATCAATATCATTACACTGTGTTTTTCCCACACTGAAGGTTGGTCACTGATACTACAAACGTGATGTGTGGAAAAGCTTTTTTTTCATCTCATAATGGAAGGGATGAGTTGGTGGTCAGTTATCAAATTATATTTGGATAAATCCCATTTTGAAATTAAAATCATTCCTGCTCTTCATTTTCCATAATGCAAGATAGAAAATATTACAATCATTCTAAAAAAAATCTCTCAAGGTACATTTTTTTTAAATACTTATATATAATAATCCTGCTCAGACCTAGGTATATGTTAGCCAACGTGTGAATCAGAAGTAACCGTTAGTAGGAATTTGGTGCCACAATTTTTTTTTTTTTTCAGGGGTTTGTACCATATTGTTGCTATTAATGGACATGTTTCCTTCTATGCAAACTCTTTCCATAAGAATTCCACATCTTCACCGGTATCATCACATAACATTTCTTCAACACTTTAATTCAGGATTAATATATAAACATACTCCAACACCTTTTCACTTTTTTTTCTGTGCTTCTTCAATTATGCATATCTATTTACATAAATAGCCCAATCAAGTGTGTCATTTCACCAAGTCACAATAATCCCAATTATGTCAAACTGACCTTGCATGCTAATATCTCAAACCTTTTGTTACACATGCTTCTTACATCAGTAGGCCAACATTTTAAGTTGCCTTTTTAATTTTCTTTTGAAAAAACATGCAAAAACTATGCTAATCTTACAACTCCCCCTCCCTCCTGGAGTTAAGCCAAATTCCACCTCCACCTCCAAATACCACATTTATCCTTAAATGTCCCTTCCATTCTCATTCAATCCCCAGTACAGCAGAAACTTTTATCCAGGTGAAAAACTTGTGCTATAAAAATTCTACCAAAGCAAAAAACCAGACCAGTGTTCTAGAAACCCCGAACCCTACTTTCAACATCAAGATTTGCCATGCATTGACCACCCTAATCGCCCGCTTTCTTTTCATTGTAGCATGTGTGATAGTTAGTACCCAGTACTATCTTGGATGTCCTCTTCTTAGGTTTGCCTCTTAATTCCTTAAACTCAAGACCCTCCATCTTCCTCTGACTTTGTCCTTGGTACCAATATGGATCATAAAAAATGTTTAACTTAAGTTACTTATTGTTATTTAGGGCCCCCACTCGCCACTCAGGGGTGGGGCCAGGGGGGGGAGGACAATAGGTCCCCCCACATTTTCATTTAGGGCCCCCACCCACCACTCAAGGGCCCCCACCCGCTGCACAATACGTCCCCCCCTCATTGTTATTTAGGACTGCCACTCAAGGGTGGGGGCCAGGGGGGGCATTAGGTTCCCCGTTCAGTGTAATAGCCCCCACTCGTGTGTCACGGGTGGGTGCTCGGAGGGAGGACACTATGGTTTTTGTTTTTTTTTTTAACAGTGAGCAGCCACAGGCTGCTCACTGTTTACTAGACATGCCCCTACTTGTGCTATAGCTAGTAGGGCAGAGTTTACTAACACTAACTAACAAGTAATCTTTACTTAGTATTAATAAATTTGGCTGAAAGACCAATTAAGCCTTTGAGCCTTTTGGTAGATAGCTCCCTGATACCGTGGGAATTAGGGAGTTATCTAATAAGCGGCTGCAAGATGCAGCCGTGGCACGGATAGGATCGGAGTTTCATTCTTTTTTTGAAATAATTTATTTATTATTTTTTATATTATATTATACATACAAGATAAATACAAAAAAAAACATATAATTTCCACATTTGATCACAATGAAGTATAGAAATTAAATTTCATATCATGAATCATGTATCAGCAGCAATATTAAACAGCACTACGACTCTCCAGAATTGTATTTCATTCCTACCATCAACGTTATGGGTGAAAGTGTTGAGAGTCAAAAGTCTCCCACTTCCATCACAGCATAAATAAACAAATACATATAGACTAACAAACATACAACAAAGTTGACAAGCCTATCATTATCATTCATATTTTGCCACTCAATTCATATTAGATTAGATTCCCACTCTTCTAGAGATTCCTAATTGATATCACAATACACTTTCCAATATTGGATTCTCAAGGACCTTTATCCAGTTATCCCAGATCTCATATTGGCGAATATTAATACTTAAATTTGAGGCTATTCCCCTTTCCATTTTACATTGAGTTATAATAGTTGCCTTAATTTGCGGTCATGGGTCAATTGTTGTCTTCTTCCAATTCTTTGCAATAGACATCTTAAAGGCCATCAAAGGCTGAATCAACAGGCCTTTCTTGTCTTTAGTTAATTGCGGAAAATTTAAATGTAAAAGCAAATTGTCTGGGGTCCAGATATGCGTGGTATCCAACAATCTATTTACATGCCCCAAAAATTGAGCCCAAACTTCCTTAATTGGTGCACAATCCCACCATATGTGTAGTTCATTCGCCCCCTCATTTCCACATCTCCAACATCTAGATGTCTCTGCCTTCGAGAATTTCTGAATCTTATTAGGTGTCATATACCATCTATTAAGTATTTTGAAGTGAGCTTCCCTAATATTTAAACCGTGTATCGTGGAATAGACTGATTGAAGAGCCCTATACCATTTCTTTATATCAAATTGTATTAATAAATCTCTTTCCCATTTACTTTTAGCTATAGGATGAACAGGTCCTTTTATAGTTTTCATAATCTCAACACATCTAGTTAATATTTTAGTATTTTTCTCTGAGTCTATCAAATCATTTAATTTAGATATTGATAATGACCTCGTAGTACTACCAAGGGAACTTTGCAAAAAAATTTTAATCCTAATAAAATTAAACTCATGTGAGTATGAAATACAATATACTCTTCGTATCTCAGCGAAGGGGATGATCTTCCTATCTACTAGTATGTCTGCTAATTTTTTAATTCCATGTCCAGTCCATTCGAACGTATCCATGTGTTTTCCATCCATATCTCCAAGTTTTTAAAAGTCAGAGCTGGTAGAATTTTATTTTTCAAATCTAATTGGTTTTTGAAGTAGGACCAAAACTTTAGGAGGGGTCTAGTTATCAAGTTGTCAGTTAGGCATCTTATATATTTGATTCTACTATTGTTTCTTGTAGGCCACATTAATCTAACATTATTATATGGGTCTGTAATATCTTCCCCTTCTATTTTAAACCAATTTTGTGAGAAACTATCCTGCTTAATTAAAGGAAGAGTATGCATCAGCTGAGCCGCTTGATGATATAAAAAAATATTTGGAAATCCAATCCCTCCTTCTTTATGCTTCAGATATAGGAGATCCTGCCCTATTCTAGGCTTCCTATCAAGCCATATGTAATCCTTAAAATATCTTATTCACGAGTCTTAGCCGTTGGGGATGGATCTGTAATGGAATCATCCTCAATAGGTAAACAAACTTAGGGAAAACATATGACTTAATAAAATTAACCCTACCCCACCATGATAACTGCAAAGAGTTCCATTGTTTTAGGGAGTGGGTACATTCTCTAATCAAAGGGATTACATTAGCCTTCATTGTATTCTCCGGATCTTTCACTATATTAATTCCAAGATACACAAACCCCTTTTTTTCCCATTTAAAAGTGAAGTGTTCTTTTAAATGTTGCAGATCTTTCTCATCCATATAAAAGGGTAATACCATTGTTTTTTGGACATTAAGTTTGTAATTTGACAGGTAGCTATATCTTTCAATTACTTGCATGGCAACTGGGACTGACTTGATTGGGTTGGTTAGCATTAACAATGTATCATCGGCATATTGGCTTATCTTAAAGTCTTTATCTCTCTTTTTAAACCCTGTTATTTCAGTATTTTTACATATTTTATATGCTAGGGGTTCAGCAGTTAAAATATACAGTATTGGGGAAAGAGGGCATCCTTGGCGGGTGCCATTCGATAACATACACCACTCAGACTTAATCCCCCCTCCCACTATCCTACTTGATGGTGAAGAGTAGCAGGCCATAATCGCCGAAAGAATCTGGCCTGAAAACCCAAAAGCTTTTAAAGTTGATTGCATAAAATTCCAACCAACCCTATCAAATGCCTTTTCTCCATCTAAGGCCATCGTTAAGAAAGAGGTTTTGTTCTCATGAATCTTAGTAAATATTGTTGTATAATCCTTCTCTCCCCACCAATACTTCCAATTGGTATCCTTTTGAGAGAAATCCACTCTGTGTTATGTTTTAATAGTGAATGTAATATCCCTGTATCACCTCTTCCAAGAACTAACATATATCTTTATCCCCTTGTCCAGATAAATATATGACTAGCACTACTAAGGTATTCTACCCAATATTACAAATAAACAGCCAACACCATAGTTCTTACCAGAGAGAAATCTTTACTTAGAATCTGCCCAGTTAAATATTACAGAAGAAGAATGGTACAGAGTTATAGTTAAAATACATTCATAACACTCATACATTCCATCTATCTAATAATATCTGCTACATTATGTATGTGCTGTGAGATGTTATGTGCAGCATGTGTGTCTTACCAAACCTAGTCTAATGTGATGTCAGTATCTTCTATTTTTAAAGGAATTGGTTCCTATGTTGTAAATAGCAAACTCCTCAGCTCTATTGATATGTAAATGTGATTTACTTTCCCAAGGCCCAAAGTGTTGTCTATCCTGTTATTTTATTTAAGTGTTAACTTTCCCAGCCATCCCTTTTCCTCTAACTTAAGGTGTGATTTCCTAGATAGAGACTCCTTTGAAGACCAGTTGATATGTAAATGTGATAGGTGCCTTTCAGGTGCTGTATCTTTCCAAATATCTAAACAGAAACTCCCTTTGAAGATAATTCCTGACCTTCCATACACACAAACTTAATCAAGCACATATTAAACAGATATAGATAGAGATATATATATATATATACATACAGATGAAAAGAGTGCACTCGGAAGGTCTTCTTAAAGATATAAACAATTTATTGTGCCAAACTTCAAAGACATACAAGTCACTTCAAAGACATACAAGTCGACGTTTCAGTCCTCGTGGGACTTTTTTCAAGGCCTTGAAAAAAGTCCCACGAGGACTGAAACGTCGACTTGTATGTCTTTGAAGTGACTTGTATGTCTTTGAAGTTTGGCACAATAAATTGTTTATATCTTTAAGAAGACCTTCCGAGTGCACTCTTTTCATCTGTATATATTGAAGGCTGAGGCAGCACCGAGGCAAGCACAAGACCGGTACATTGAGTGCGGGACATTTGCAGTGTGTGTGTATATATATATATATATATATATATATATATATATATATATATATATATATATATAATATTTTCCCCAACAAATATATTTAGTATCCTCCTAATATGATTGGAGGACACCCTTCCTGGTATAAAACCTACCTGATCTTCTGCAATCAGAGAAGAGATTATATTCTTAATTCTTTTAATTATATTACAGATTTTTTTGCCAAATTAATAACGTTCCTCAAAGGATTTTTAGTCTTTTCTGAACTTCTGTCTAAATTTGGGTCGATTGCCAAATTGAAATCGCCCATGACTATAGTACGTCCTTGCTTGATTTTGTCTAATTGCGCAAAAAAATTATACAAAAACTGAATCTGAGAAGTATTCGGGGCGTAAATATTAGCAATTGTGTATAATTGATCTTCTAGTGTACATATGAGAATAATCAATCTGCCCATCTTATCAGTTTTCATATATTTTATAGAGCGATTTAGTACTGATGAAAAAAAATGGCTACTCCCCTCTTTTTTTATCTTTAAAGGAGGAGCAGACTGAACTAGGAAAATCTTTAAAGCTAAATTTCCCCTCATCATCTCTACGCCAATGAGTCTCTTGTATACCTACAACTTGCGCGTTTTCTCTTTTTACATGTTAAAATAGCAATCTCCTTTTTTGTGGAGAATTCAGGCCCTGCGCATTAATTGAAACAACATTAATCATATAGTTCTTATCCTACTTTTTCCTTCTCTTTTTTTCTATTTACCGCTTTCCATATTCTATTGTCTTTGTTTCTTTTATACTGCCCATTTAGGCCTAAGTTCCCACCAGAGTGGGTATCTCTATCTTTCTTTGCTTCTAACATATATAATTGACTTTTATATTTCATAACAGACTGCGTCAACTTATAACATACCAGACACCATAAAACATTTACAAAACCACGAAATATAAAGTAGACATCCCTTAAAGGAAGTGTGGATGGACCTGTGATAAACCCTCTTTCACAGAGCCTCCAAATAGATCCTATTCAGGATCATTATTTTGATGCTGAACTGCCCCAATTGGGAAATATTTTCAATCGTATTATTAACCTTTGTCCTTCGGATTGTCAGGTATACAATCCTGGTTATCATAGGGCATCAATAGAGAAAAAATAAATACAAAAAAATTAATTCATGTGTATCTAATTTACAATCAATGTAATTTCTAACCCATAATCCATTTCCTTCATCTTAGATATAATATTTATATGCACTCTGTCTACTTAAGATCAATTTTAACATTGAAGATTAGTGATGTCCCGAACTATTCGCGGGCGAACACATGCAATGTTCGATCCGCCCCCTATTCGTCATCAAAAAACAATAAGCAGGGGACCTACTGTCCTCCCCTGGCCCCCACCCCTGAGCGGTGGGTGGGGGCCCTAAAAAAACAATAAGGGGGGACCTACTGTCCCCCTCCCGGGCCCCCACCCCTGAGCGGTGGGTGGGGGCCCTAAAAAAAACAATAAGGGGGGACCTACTGTCCCCCTCCCGGGCCCCCACCCCTGAGCGGTGGGTGGGGGCCCTAAAAAAACCAATAAGGGCGGACCTACTGTTCCCCCCTGAGCGGCAGGTGGGGGCCCTAAATACAAATGGGGGGACCCTAGTCACCCCCTCCCCCAAAACAAAAATTATCCCCCTACCTACCCCCTTCACCCTAAAAATAATGAGGGGGGATCTTTAACTAAGAACCTGTAAAAAAAAAAATAGAAAAAAACAACTTACCATTCGATGTTTTCTTTCTTCTAAAATCTTCTTTTTTCAGCCCCAAAAAAGGCCAGATAAAAAACCATAATAAACGGTGGGGGCCGGGGGGGACAGTAGGTCCCCCCCCCATTATGTTTTTTTTTTAGGGTCCCACCCACCGCTCAGGGGTGGGGGCCGGGGGGGACAGTAGGTCTTAGGGCTCTATGTGCCCGATCAAGCAGTAACGGCTTGTCCGGTGGTTTCTGGAGGATATTATTGAATAAGATCTGTAGTTTGGTATGTAAATCCTCTGGGGCCTCCTGTGCTTCCGGTAGGCCTCTCAGCCTCAGATTATTTCTTCGATGTCTGTTATCTAAATCTTCAAGATTTCTAGACATCGTGAGGTATTTTGTTCCATACTCTCTTGCCTTTTTTCTAGGGCCTTAAGTGCCGCTGTGGTATGAAGGTTTTCTCCTTCTAATTCCTCTACTCTCTGCTCCACTTGGCGGACATCTTTAGCGATGCCGGAGATCTGCTCCTGCATTGATCCCTCCAGACGCGCGAGCATCGAGGCGAGATCAGATTTGGATGGCATAATCTGCAGCATCTCTTTTATTTCCGTGTCTCTGGTGATGATCGAACGTTCCGATGCTGCCGGGCTGAGCGGAGGTGAGTCAATTTCTCGTGGGGCCGCCGCCATATTGCTGTCTCTCTCTCTCTCTCTCTCTCTCTCTCTCTCTCTCTCTCTCTCTCTCTCTCTCTCTCTCTCTCTCTCTCTCTCTCTCTCTCTCTCTCTCTCTCTCTCTCTCTCTCTCTCTCTCTCTCTCTCTCTCTCTCTCTCTCTCTCTCTCTCTCTCTCTTCTCTCTCTCTCTCTCTCTCTCTCTCTCTCTCTCTCTCTCTCTCTCTCTCTCTCTCTCTCTCGTCCTACGTCATCGCTCCTCCCCCCAACCTTCCATTGTCTGGGAAGTACAGCTGGAAAACAAGCATGTCTTATAATATACATATAAATTAAATTCCGAAATGAACAAAGTCACGAAATGCGTCCTAACATGAACGAACAAACGAGATCACGGATCAAAGGTGAGAATTGTGGGAAAATTGCTTTGATCACTGGAAACGAAGTACACTTTGCTCCTCTGCTGGTCAAAGCTGGTCAGGTGTAGGTAACCTCAATAAGACAAAGTAGTCCCTACTTTGCTATAGTTTTCTTTAAAACATAAGACAGACAGGAAGAAATGAAGCACAGATCCTGACAGAGGGAGAGAAGAGGAATCATAGTTACATAGTTACATAGCTGAAAAGAGACTTGCGTCGATCAAGTTCAGCCTTCCTCACATATGCTTTTGCTGTTGATCCAAAAGAAGGCAAAAAACCCAGTCTGAAGCGCTTCCAATTTTTCCTTCCAATCCTTTTTGACCCCAAAATAGCAGTCAGATGTCTCCTTGGATCAAGCAGCTATTACCCCACTAATTATAAATTATATCCCTGTATGTTATGTTTTTGCAAGTATTTATCCAATTGCAGTTTAAACATCTGTAAAGACTCTGACAAAACCACCTCTTCAGGCAATGAATTCCATATCCTTATTGCTCTTACTGTAAAAAAACATTTTCTTTGCTCCATTCCTTTTATCAATGTTGTAGCTCGTCTCTGCACTTTTTCTAGTGCCATGATATCTTTCTTTAGAACAGGTGCCCAAAATTGCACAGCATATTCATGGTGTGGTCTTACCAGCGATTTATAAAGAGGCAAAATTATATTTTCATCTCGAGAATTTATGCCCCTGTTTATATATGACAAAACCTTACTGGCCTTAGCAACGGCAGATTGACATTGCATATTGCTACCTAATTTGTCTATAACAATTCCCAAATCGTTCTCGTGTGTGGTTATCCCTAGTTCACTACCATTTAGGGTGTAAATTGCTTGTGCATTCTTAACCCCGAAGTGCATAACTTTGCATTTTTCTACATTAAATTTCATCTGCCATTTTAGTGCCCAGTCCCCCAATCTATCCAAATCCCTCTGCAGCAAGGCAATATCCTGCTCACATTTTATTACTTTGCAAAGTTTTGTGTCATCTGCAAACACTGATACATGGCTTTCAATGCCCATTTCAAGATAATTTATAAATATGTTAAATAGAAGGGGTCCCAAAACAGAACCCTGAGGGACACCACTTGCCACCTCTGTACAGCTTGAAAATATACTATTAATGACAACTCATTGTACTCTATTTTTAAGCCAATGTTCTACCCAATAACAAGAATATTCATCTAGACCAATTTATTTTAGTTTGAAGACTAACCTATTGTGAGGAATGGTATCAAATGCCTTGGCAAAATCCAAGTAGATCATATCCACTGCAACACCCTGATCTATATTTCTACTTACTTTCTTTAATAGCTGTAGCACCTTGTCTCGGGTTATCCAATCACAAGTTATCTGCAAGTTTGTTGCAGCAATAATATGCATATCTCTTGCCATAGGATCATCATTAATATATACTGAAGAAAAATAGTTATTTAACATTTCTGCCTTTTCCTGGTCTTCATTGACTAACAGACCCATCTCTGTTTTCAGTGTACCTACACTTACATTTTTTGCTTTTTTAGAATAATGTACTTGAAAAAATTTTTGGGGTTGGTTTTGCATTCTGGCTATCAATTTCTCATTGTCTAGTTTGGCCACTTTAATTGCCTTTTTGCAAGTATTATTGGCTTCCTTATATCTTATATAGGAAGCCTCTGATTTGTCCGATTTAAATGCTTTAAAAGCCCTTTTCTTATTTTTAATCTCTTGTTTTACTTCTCTACTAAGCCACATTGGTTTTAATTTGTTTCTTTTATATTTATTACCCAATGGTACATACTGTGAAATGTACCTTTCTAATATTTGTTTGAATAGTTTACATTTTTCCTCAGTGTTTTTATCACTTAGGAGTTTATGCCAGTCGATATGTTGTAGAGCTGCCATAATCTTATTAAAATTGGCTTTTTTTAAATTATACGTTTTAATATACCCCACATGCTTTTGCTTTTTTGAGTTTATTTTAAAAGTTACCATATTGTGATCACTATTTCCCAAATGCTCCCCTACTTGAATGTTGGTTAAAAGATCAATCGATTGGGGAAAGGCAAGTTCGGCATGACAGTGCCTTTTTAAGATGTACTACCAATGTCCTACATGTCCTACCAATTTAAAATAGACTAACAAGAGAGTAGCTCTCAGTAAGCAAGTTCTGTGAGTTAGTACTCTGGTTATGTTGATGCAAAAAAGCCACACAGATGAAATTAACCACTGACTTAATTAAAAGGATACTCCAGACCCCTAAGTCACTTCAGGTTGCTGAAGTGCTTTATTTGTGAAGTGTGCTCTCTTTTTTTCCATTTTACAAAAAGGTTGTTGAGTTACATTGGGAAGACTGTGATTATTGTGACTGGACAGCAATAGAAAGTATGGACTGGGAAAGAAGGCTAAGGGTTATAAGACATAAGATCTGCAGCTTTTGAAAGCTGTTTTAGATATACAAAAATACATTGTTAAATGCATGAGAGGTAAATATACTAAACATTAATTTTTATTTGTTTCTTTTTGTGTCGAACCGCCTGACACCCCCCAACTGAGTACCTCCATCAATCGCTGCTTCCTAGTACTTGTGAGTACCATAAGCACTGCACAGGAACACCATAACCACAGCTGCCACCACTGGCCTTATATGCAAGTCCCCATGTAAGGGTCACTACCACCTGGACCTTGTGGGGAACTGCAGCACCAAATCACAGACCAATAACAACAATGGTTAAATGCATGTCACTCCCATACACAAACACACAATCCCTCCCCTCTGCCTTGGAGATAATTGAATCAGGAACTGTACTAAACTAATCCAATTATCTACAAGCACAGAAAAAAACATACTTTTTTAAAACACCCCAAAAGTACCCTAAAAATACATAAAACCCCACAAATGTTTCCTCCTCTGATAGCCCTGATCTGGGTGACCAACATATAAAAAAATCACCAAGTTTAGGGGTCCAGGAATTTCCTGGAAGTATTATTTTTGACCCACCGTGCACATGGTCCCATGCCCAAAACAGTTCCAGAGAATTAGAGCTAACGGTCGATCTCTCTGTCTGGAGTACAAAAGTACATACTTCACATGAATAGAGGCTTGTAAAGTGCACCAGGCTCAGTTTGTCACAGGGCCATAATCACAGGGTAGGAGGCTGGCAATCAGGCCCCTCCAAAAGCCAGTGACGAGGTTACTTTCGTCACACTTTTAATTTATCCAGTAGTGTGTCTCTTTAAAGCGGCACTGTCATGCCGAACTTACCTTTCCTCAATCTCTTCCTCTTCTCCCCCTCTCTCGGGATCTGTTCTTCTTTTCTTCCTGTCTTCTTTAGTTTTCTTTAAAATCATAAGACAAAGTAGGGACTCTTTTGTCTTATGGAGGATTCCTCCACTTGACCAGCTCTGACCAGCGGAGGAGCAAAGTGTGCTTCATTTCCGCTGGTCAGAGCAATTTTCCCATGATCCCTAGCGTTCCTCCCTGTTCCCACAATGCTTCCTGTCAGTACTGCCGAACGTCCTGTCACTTAGACAGAACGCCGGCAAAACTGCTGAATTGCATCCTAACAGAATGAGCACTGTTTCTCCATTGGTGTTAGGATGCAATTCGGTACTTTGATCGTATCGGAATTTCATTCTAATGAATGAAACTCCGATCCTATTCATTGCCGCGGCTGCATCTTGCAGCCGCTTAGTAGATAGCTCCCTGATACCGTGGGAATTAGGGAGTTATCTACTAAAAGGCTGAAAGACCTGAATTGGTCTTTCAGCCAAATTTACTAATACTAAGTAAAGATTACTTAGTATTAGTAAATAATATGCCCCTACTCTCTATACCGCGAGTAGGGGCATGTCTAGTAAGCAGTGAGCAGCCTGTGGCTGCTCACTGTAAAAAAAACCAAAAAACTAATAAACACTCCTCACCCCCCCTGCGCGGGGGTTAAAGATGGGGGGGACCTAGTGTCCTCCCCCTGGCCCCCACCCCTGAGTGGTGGGTGGGGGCCCTAATAAAACAATAAGGGGGGGACCTATTGTCCTCCCCCCCGGCCCCCACCCCTGAGCGGTGGGTGGGGGCCCTAATAAAACAATATGGGGGGGACCTACTGTCCTCCCCCCGGCCCCCACCCCTGAGCGGTGGGTGGGGGCCCTAATAAAACAATTAGGGGGGGACCTATTGTCCTCCCGCCGGCCCCCACCCCTGCGCGGTGGGTGGGGGCCCTAAATGAACACCCCCCCCATCAAGGTGACTAGGGGTCCCAAGCCCCTAGTCACCCACCCCCCACCCAAAACATTCTATCCCCTACCTACCCACCTCACCCTAAAAATAGTGAGGGGGGAATAAAATAACTAACCTGTAAAAAAAAAAAAAAAGGAGCGCAAACAAAAATGAATCCATCTTCACCCATGGAGGGCACGCCGCGTACTGAGCTCCGCAGGGCGGGTCAAGGCTTATAAAGCCTTGCCCCGCCCTGCAATTAGGCTTAGAACACACTGATTGGTTGGTTTAAGCCAATCAGAGTGCTCTGTGTCATTTTACACAGCGTGGGAAAATTCAAAAGAACTTTCCCACGCTGTGTAAAATGACACAGAGCACTGTGATTGGATGGCTTGAAATCCATCCAATCACACTGCTCTGTGTCATTTTACAAGCGTGGGAAAGTTCTTTGGAATTTTCCCACGCTTGTAAAATGACACAGAGCACTGTGATTGGATGGCTTGAAATCCATCCAATCACAGTGATCTGTCATTTTACACAGCGTGGGAAAGTTCTTTTGAATTTTCCCACGCTGTGTAAAATGACACAGAACACTCTGATTGGCTTAAACCAACCAATCAGTGTGTTCTAAGCCTAATTGCAGGGCGGGGCAAGGCTTTATAAGCCTTGACCCGCCCTGCGGAGCTCAGTACGCGGCGTGCCCTCCATGGGTGAAGATGGATTAATTTTTGTTTGCGCTTGTTTTTTTTTTTTTTGTTTTTTTTTTAATATTGCGACGGGTATGATGGATTTTTATTTGGCCTTTTGGGCGGCTGAAGAAAGAAGAATTTAGAAAAAAGAAGACGTCAAATGGTAATTTTTTTTTTTACAGGTTAGTTATTTTATTCCCCCCTCACTATTTTTAGGGTGAGGGGGGTAGGTAGGGGATAGAATGTTTTGGGTGGGGGGTGACTAGGGGCTTGGGACCCCTAGTCACCTTGATGGGGGGGGGTCATTTAGGGCCCCCACCCACCGCGCAGGGGTGGGGGCCAGGGGGGGAGGAAAGTAGGTCCCCCCCTTATTGTTTTATTAGGGCCCCCACCCACCGCGCAGGGGTGGGGGCCGGGGGGGGAGGACAGTAGGTCCCCCCCTTATTGTTTTATTAAGGCCCCCACCCACCGCGCAGGGGTGGGGGCCAGGGGGGGAGGAAAGTAGGTCCCCCCCCTTATTGTTTTATTAGGGCCCCCACCCACCGCGCAGGGGTGGGGGCCGGGGGGGGAGGACAGTAGGTCCCCCCCTTATTGTTTTATTAAGGCCCCCACCCACCGCGCAGGGGTGGGGGCCGGGGGGAGGACAGTAGTTCCCCCCCCCCTTATTGTTTTATTAGGGCCCCCGCCCACCGCACAGGGGTGGGGGCCGGGGGGGGGAGGACAGTAAGTCCCCCCCTTATTGTTTTATTAGGGCCCCCATCCACCGCTCAGGGGTGGGGGCCAGGGTGGAGGACAGTAGGTCCCCCCCCCCCTTATTACCATTTTTTTTTTTACAGTGAGCAGTATAGCGAGTAGGGGCATTGGGGAGATTTTAATCTCCCTTGTGCTATTATGGGGGTCATATTGACCCCCATAGAGTGAGGGGGGGACCTGGGGGGCTTATGAAGTGGTTGCTGCTTCTATAGTTACATATTACAAGGAGGGAGCTGCACGCCGGTAGCTCCCTCCTTGTAATAAACTGAACGAACAAACTAACACTGATACTCAGTGCTAGTTTGTTCATCTGATTTTTTCTATTCATTCATTCGTCTGTCTGATGAATGAATGAATAGATGAAATTCCCGTTCGCATGTCCAGGTGTTTCACTGGGCATGTGCGGGAATCTCACAGTCTGTGTAGTGTGGGTAGATGACGTGTCCCACTTGGACTTCACCTACCCACACAAAGATGGCGGCACCCTGAATATAGATCGGGGCAGAAGATAAAGAATAAAAAAAAAGGTAATGTGGGGGGCTTAGGGGCATTTGGGGGTGACTAGGGGGTCGATTGGATGTAGTGGAGGCGGGAGGGGGATTAAAAAAAAACGGGATTCGGCATGACAGTGCCGCTTTAAGTCAAGTTGAGAAAAAAAGTGTGCTTAAAGCCTTTAAACACAATAACAGCTTTCATAATATATATATATATATATAACAAACCACAACAGTCAGATTTGTTTCCACAGCACCAGCAGAGAAACTGCAAATCAATTTTATTATATTTAAAATACTTTTTTTTAATATACTTTATAATAGCATTCCGTTGCAAGCATAGGTTCTGTCCAGATAAAACTTTTAAAATCCACCCGCTGATTCATAGATAAATGCTAAATTGCAAGGATAGAAATAGGAAAGAAAAAAAAAAAACACGTTATTTAAAAAAATGTTTAACTTAAGTTACTGAATGATTATTATAACATTATGTGAAGAACAAAAGCACTTCTAGGAATTTCTGCAAAATGCTGCAATTATGTTGTAACTTTGATGTATGGTTATCATCAGAACTTAAAAAGACAATGCATTTGGAGAAGAGATAAGTAGTCAGCCTGAAAAGAAATATCAGCTTTCTCCCCTGTAATTGCCTCTATTCCAGAGAGTTATTAGAATTTTGCTTCCTTGCAAACATCATTTCCATCAAAGCTTCAACTGCTTTGTTGCTTCTAAGATTGTTCTTCCTAGTGCACCATGCAAACTTTTGTTTCTAGCCATCATTAACTGCTTGGCTAATTGTAATCCTGATTAAAACAGAACAGATAGTACAAGACAACCATTCTCAGTATTCCCATTTTTTTCCAAAGCCTTTTATCTTATCTGCTTTCTAAATATCCTGTACCTGCTAAGCATTGACTTTAACCATGAATCAGACTGACTTTTGCTCATTGATTTCCATAAGTCTTCTATTCTCTGCCTGACAATGAACAGAAAGGGAAGCATTTTCTATTGGCTTTCAAATCAATAGCCCCTGAGTGATTAAGTTCCTGAAACACCATGTCACATTTGATTACTATATCCTTAGAATGGCATACACATTTGTAGCACACTAAATTGCACTGACTTTTTGTTAACTGACAGTTTTTGATTTGGAATTTTGCACAGGGAGGTGTGACAAGGGGAGATTAAAAGTGGCACAATGTGCCAGTTCATTTATCCTCTGTAGCTCACGCAGGAAGCAATCAAATTATCACAGCCAGACCTTCTTCTCTGTGTTCTCCCTGATAGTGAGATAAAGTAACTGCATATAATACAATAGAATAAAGAGCAAAAATTTTTCTCTTCTTAAACTCCATTTTCTCTCCTATGAAATTTCAAAACTCATACATGGAAAATTGTTTTTTAAAGATGAGCCAGAAAAAAACATGCAATTAAAGATGAGCTTAATATTGATATTTGTGGAATTCAAAATTTTGTGGCTTTTGTGAAGGAATAGCAACAAAAAAAAAAAATTGTAAAGACTATTAACCCCTTAAGGACACATGACGTGTGTGACATGTCATGATTCCCTTTTATTCCAGAAGTTTGGTCCTTAAGGGGTTAATACTATTAATGATAAGTCATATTTATAACTATTATACAGGGTAGGGTTTGAGGAGTCAATAACTTATTTTATTAATAAACCAATTTCAATGATATTTTTGCAAAGAATGCTTAACATATGGAGATTTGTTTGACTAGGTATGAAAGTTTTGATGGCTCACAAAGTCGGGTTCTTTTGGCTGCAATGTTCACATTAGTTAATGTTTGAGGCTCAAGTGTTTTATTTCTGCATGGATTTCTCCTTAAGCTGTTCAAGTGCAACTCCTTATTTATCCACTTTTTGTTAATATATTTTTTCTGGTGATCATATTTAAGTATTGAACAAGTGAAGACAGTCCCAAAATGTCAGTATTGAAATATAGAAGACAGGTGAAATTTGGCTTTGGCATGGAAGATATATATATATATATATATATATATATATATATATATATATATATATATATATATATATATATATATATATATATATATATATATATATATATATATAATAATAATATAAAGTTAGAACGAATTGAAGCATTTCTTTAAGAATTTTAAGAAACTCCTAATAAAATAAATTAAATATAAATGGGAAATAGCAACCATGGAAATGTACTTTATCATAGAAAACAACTCCCAGGGCTCAGATTTGTGGAATGTGCTCTAGAGAGATTTTTCCTTTGAATGCTCATAGAATGCAAGACAGAGGGCTTGATCAAGCTTGATGAAGAAGTCAGAAACATTCAAGATAAATTAAAACCTTCTGCAGGCCTATTGAGAATTATAACGAACTGCCAGAAAGAACTAAAGATAGCATGGAAAAATGTGAGAAGGAAGTCAGAATTACTAAATACAATAAGTATTAGGGATGTGCGTTTGGTTTGGTTTGGAAATTCAGGTAAGTAAAAATATTTGGCACTTCCGAAATTCAGAATTTCGACAATTCAGAACTTCGACAATTCGGGACTTTTGGCAATTCTGTAGGGCTCCCTAACCCTACCCCTAAGCCTACCCCTACCCCTAACCACGTACACGTCTATAGGGCTCCCAGTGCCAGAAATTTGGCTTATTGGTCAAGATTCCTATCATCATTCACATAATTCTCTCTCCCTCTCTTGTTTTGCCACTTTTCAGAAATCCAAAGCACTCCAGCACTTCCGAAATTCTGCACTTCCGAAATTCTGCACTTCCGAAATTCTGCACTTCCGAAATTCTGCAC
Source organism: Pelobates fuscus (assembly GCF_036172605.1). Lineage (NCBI taxonomy): Eukaryota > Metazoa > Chordata > Amphibia > Anura > Pelobatidae > Pelobates > Pelobates fuscus. The sequence goes on along the minus strand of NC_086321.1, from coordinate 241,266,642 downwards.
TTCCGAAATTCTTCACTGCAAATTCGGCAATTCGGAACTTAGGCAATTCGGTTTGGTTTGGCAATTCGACACTTCGGCATTTCGGACATTCAGAATCATCCGAATTGCCTAAAGTTCATCCAAATTTACATTCGGAACGAAACAAATTCCACATGTCTATTAAATATAAAAGGAATTAACATGATTATGGAAATGGTAGAGTAAGGAAGTTTACAAGGAAACACCATTACAGATTTTTTAATAAAAGAAACAAAAACGAAGGAATATACCCACAAGAAAAACATGTAAGGGAAAGTTAAGATTTGAAATTGAATTGTTGGGTATGGGTAGTTAAGAAAAGAAAATTGATTTGCAAAGAATCCTAAACAGCAAAGACCCAACAAACAAAACAACACTCCAAAAGAGAAAAAATCATAAATGAAGTATAGAGACACCACATTTGATTACACATACCAAATTTTATATTTTAAGAAATCGGGAGGAGGGTTTTCTAGAGAGGAGGGACTTTCGAACACCAGTGAAAAGGCTGAGGAATTACAGAATAGAGGATGTCAATGAGGAAAGAGATTGGATAAGATGCAATAAATTACTGGTATAATTAATTTATCCTAACACAATCTGAATAAAGATGAATAAATGTTATGAAAAAATGACTTGAATTTCATCCAAGTAGTCCATTTAATGGTGTTACTGTACAAAAGCTTAGCAGAATTTAGTTCTTAAAAATATTTTTTAAATAATCAGAAAGCAATAAAAATTACAAATCAAGATAGGTTTTATAAACCAGGTAGTATATATCCCATTTGAAAGAACAATAATGAAAGAATTTGAGAATATATATTATGATAAAAAATATTTTTTAGGGATAAGGTTAATAGAAGAGGTAAAATGGCCTTAAAAAGCTTTGAGAATAACAAAAGTATTATAATTAAACCAGAAGAGGGGGGAGGGGCTTTGTGATTGTGAGCATTAAGAAATATTCTGAGTTACGTGATAGACAATTAACGATGGGTGACGCTTATAAAGTATTAGAGAAGGATCCACTAGAGGATATAAAAAGGTGCTCTATTAATAGTACTAGAGAAAGGAAGAAACAACAATGTCATCTCTAAGAATGAATGACTTTTTTTTTTAAACATCCTAAAACACCCTTGTTTTACATATTCCCTAAGGTACTTATAATTACCCCTTCAGATTAAACTCTATCTATTTAAATGTATCTAAGTATATAGGTGTTTTCTGACTAATCATGGTAGCATTTAACTTATGGGTTAACTCCTCCCTCCAGCCAATAGGACAGGAATACCAGTCAATTGAACAATTAAACAATTAAAGTCCATGGCATAAAGGAATCCTAGGACCTCAGTTGCCCAGTTTTTTCCTGTCCCTAGCAGGCCCCATACAGCATTTCCAAAGCTCACAGTTACAAACCCTACAGGAACAGCCATAAGCAGAGGTAGCATTTCTGGTAAATTGGATCCCCTCACCCAACCTTACTCCAGGGTACTCATTACTTTTATAGATAGCTCAAATTACCGGCTTTCCTGACAAACCAATCATGTCCATCAACCCCTTATCACCTAAAATACCTTAATTCCCACAATGAATATATGTTAACCCTTCACCCATCTAACCTCACCTATAATTGCAACAGCTCAATTCTCCCTTTCTAAAAACCACAACACCTATTCTCCTAATAATGGTCTTCTTTCTATTGTTTTTCTATGTCCCTCACGTCACTCATTAAAATCTCTCTATCCTTCTGCTTACCTGTTCCTACTGACACCATCTTCATTGATCCCTCTCTACTTCGCTCATCTCTGTATTTATCACATGCCCTTTACTTGTAACTATCCAGCATTTCTCTGTTGTCCCTTTCCCCTTACGCATGCTACTGTCGTACCCATCCTAAAAAAGCCATCCCTAGGCCCGCCTTCCCCTTCCAAATATTGTCCCATATGCTGTGGAGGTCCCTCTAAGTGGCAGAGCTGAGAGAACGAGGAAGCCAGTGTGCATCAAGGCCTATAACCATCATATGGGTGTGGTTGATCTGGCAGATCAGCTGCTGCAGCCCTACCTAATTATACGAAAGACAAGGGCCTGGTACAAAAAGGTTGCAATCTACCTCATGCAGATTGCAACCCACAACACTTTCTTGTTTTTCAAAAAAGCAAACCCTGGGACGCAACTGAGATTTTTACAGTTTCAGCTCCAGATCATTTCGGGGATTTTGTACCGTTATGCACCTGCTCCCCGGGCGGTGATGGGAGAGAGCAGAGTTGGGGCTACACATTTTATTTTTAAAATTCCCCCTACTGCGGCAAAGCAGAATCCCCCAAAAAGATGCAGGGTCTGTTCTAAGAGGGGGCAGAGAAAAGATAGTGTATATTACTGTCCTGATTGCCCTGAACAGCCTGGACTCTGCATTGGTGACTGCTTCAAACGATACCACACGCTGGTCCATTTTTAATTAATTTTTTAACATTTGCCGTTCAGTTTTTTTTTTGGTGTCTTTTTTTTTTTTGGGGGGGGGGTTGTTACGTTTACCCCGTGCATAGGGGGCATGGGTGTCCTTAGGAGGCCTTGCAGAAACTAACCCGGGGTGTTTTCTTGCAATAACCAATAACGGGCTCTCCTAAATCACAGTCAAAAAGCGGTGTGCGTGTGTAAAATTGAGGATTAAACAGTTACCTCCACACACGATCTTCAACTTTTTTTATTTTTTTGTCTGGCTAAAAAAAAGTTGCATCAAAGCACTCCACATGCAATACCTTGGGGTGTCTACATTTCAAGTATGTACCCTTTCGTGGCGATATATAAAACTGGGGTATGTGATAAGCCCCAAGCTAAAGATAGGCCTATCAGAAGAAATACTCTCAATTTCAACTCAAATTGCAAGTCATACAATTGTAACCGTACCTTCCCAAAATCCTGGCAGACCTATGCATGGGGGGCATGGGTGTCCTAAGGAGGCCTTGCAGAAAACAACCCGGGGTGTTTTCTTGCAATAACCAACAATGGGCTCTCCTAAATCACAGTCAAAAAGCAGTGTGCGTGTGTAAAATTGAGGATTGAACAGTTACCTCCACACACGTTCTTCAACTACTGTGGGGTGTCAACTTTTTAAATATATGCACGCTCATGGCAAGAAAATACATTGGGATATAAGGACCCAAAAGGAAGATAGGCAAACAAGATATGTAAAATTTGAAAAACGCATATCAGACATTTTGCTTTGCACCCCCCATAGAACCCGACAAACGTATGCATGGGTGGTATCGCTGTACTCGGGAGATGATGCCGAGTACATATTGGGGTGTCCTTTGGCAGTAACACCTAACAGGAGCTTAGAATCTATGCCCAAAGTAGAATGTGTGAGTGAAAAAATAACACCACAAAAACGTTTGACAGAGACTGGTGGTAGAATTAGTGCATGTAACGTGTTGAAATGCCACCATGTGAAATGCCCTAGGGTGTGTACTTTTCAAAAACATACAGTTTGATGGAGGTGAATTACATTGGCCGGCTTCAGACATGCTCCAACTGGGACATGGGTGCATGATGGCCAGCTGTGTTTTTTTTTCCATCATATTTTACTTTTTTTTATTCTAGTAAATTATATGATATGATGAAAATAATGGTATCTTTAGAATGAACATTTAATAGCAAGAAACATGGTATATAATATGTATGGGTACAGTAAATGTGTAAGAGGCAAATTACATCTAAACACAACCACTGCAGAAATGTAAAAAGAGACCTGGTCCTTAACGGTAATAAAATTGAAAAATGGCCTGGTCACTAAGGGGTTACGCAGGGTCCTCATCTACCTATTGTTCCTGTGTCACTGTTTAATTGTCTCATTTATTGTAAAATGTCCCCTCTTTCATAATATTGTAAAGCGCTGCGGTATTAGTTGGCACTATATAAATACCAATAATAATAATAATAATAATAATAATAATAGGGCTCCTATCTAGCCTGGTGTGTTTGTACAGCTCTGAGTTTCCTGTAGTTTGAACTGACCTTGATCTTTCTGTTGGTAAGCATTGTGCCACGATGTTTCAACCTCATGTTATGTTTCTGTGACTACATTTCTTTCCTTTTTCGACCATATGACATATTATGTCCTTGACGTTTCGTTTCTAGCAACTATATTTATGCATGAGTTTGTATATTGTCTTCTGTCACTAGGTCTGTCCCCATACAGCCTTTTTTATTGGTAAACATCATACCCACATTTCACCTCATAAGGTCTTATTCAGAGTCCTTCACTACTAAAAATGTATTTTATACTTGACGTTAATCCTTACAGGATATAATTTGTTTATGTATTCTTATTTAACCCTCGCTGAGTAGTTGGAATATTAATATACAGTTACAGAATCATTTAATTCATGTTTCTCAGTTTAAACTTTGGTTGACAATACATATGTATTTTGCTTTCTATTTAGAATTATAGTAGTTAATTAGTGTGTTTATTTTTCTAGTTAAGCTTTGGGAATGAGACTATAGTTATTCCCATAATTTCTTCTAAACTAGCATAACCTCTGTGGGTAGGCATGGATATGTGTGTGTGTGTGTGTGTGTGTGTATGTATATGTGGTTGAGTATATATGTATATATGTATATGTAGTTGTGTGTATATGTGGTTGTATAAGAGTAGATGTATATTCATATGTATGCATCCCTTTATGTATGTGTGTATAGGTGTGGGCGTGCAAAGGTGTTTGTTTTATATTTTATCTGTCATGTCCTCACTGCTATGTTTACACCATTCCTTTCTGCCACGATGCCTACTTGCTCCAGACTTCAAACTGATTATACACAGTTCGAGAACCTTGTGACTAGGTACCCTAGTTTCTTCATATATATTCTTCATTCTTTCACTTATTCGGACCACCTCCTTCATGTCTTATCTTAGGTATCTACATGTCTCAAGCACATCTGTAGGTCAATTTTCACTGTGTATTCTCCATACCGGCCCTTCTATGGCTGTTTTAACATAAGGTAGACTGGGTCTTTTAGTATACTTTGATTTTCTTTGACTGTTTGGTTGAGATATCACTATTGTATCTGTGTTCTGGGATCATTGTTCTTACTTTGCTACCTTCACAGAGTTAGCAACTTCATTCTGTTAACTACTTTCTTCAGTGTCACTTTTGGTTTGTCTTTTGATTATTGACCCACTGTACACTTTTGGCACTCTACTGCTATTCAATTCATTCTCACTGTAAGCTTAACATATTTCTACATTTCATTAATTTTGACAGATATGTCTGTTAGTCACCTTTATCGATTACTCATTTATTCTAGATAGAATAGAAAGGTGAACAGCGCTAAAACTTAGAAAATGTGCATACGTTTAGTAGAGATACTGGCCAATGGGGTAGCTTGAAAAAAGAGAACAGAAATACAATAATGGTACAGTATGTATGAACAATATAATTCAGTAAACCAGAAGTGTTATATTCACACTCACACTTTAAAGAGCTATATCAGCTCGGTGTTAAGAGCCTGGACGGAATAATCCCCGTCTGTGGATTTCTTGAGGTATGTAGCTGTAAAATAGTATAAAAGAGTGGATAATCCTACTTACATATACTAGAGCAACGACCTGCTCTAGTTTGAAGAGTTTCAGGTGGAACAATCCCCACCTTGGGATATAATGGACCCAGGTATAGCAGCAAAAGCAGTATAAAATAGGAAGGAGGACAAGAGAAATTACTGGATATGTTAAAAATATATATACTTTAATACAATTAGTAAAAAGTGAATAACAGACTATAAATCCAGTCCTATAGAAAAGTCCAAAGTTCTTCCTCACTTGACGCGTTTCGCCGAAGCTTTTTCAAAAGCTACCCCCAAGAAGAGAGCACTTATTTCTTGTTCTTTTACATTTACTCATTTATTCAAAGTCACCTCCCTCCTTACCAGAACCACTTACTCTACAGAACATTACCTTTAGTTTGGTCTGGCTGTTAGGGTTCCCTCAGTAGCCATAGGAACATTTTGGCTTGTGTCATTAATAGTTGTCCTGCGAGGCTACCTAACTATGGAAGTATTTCGTCCCTCAGGCCAAATCAAAGTTAGAGCCTCGCATTGCCGCCCTCTTGGCAAAACAGTTACGGCATCACCTGTAACAGCCACCTTTTCTTTAATCTCATAAGCATCACTGAGAGTCCACAATGCTCAGTGTCAAACCTTCCACATCATAGATAGAGCCTCTTATCACCACTAGCTAACTAATTAGGTTCCCAAGTAACATAGGTCAGCTAGTATCTGGATGTTACACAGTTGCTCCCACTTACATTTTATTTTCTCTTTCAGGTATGGTTATAAATTCTGCTACAACAAAGTATAACAGAGAGAAGGCAAATAAAATTATGGATTTCAGTTTTTATAAGCCTACCAATAATAAGTTTCAGGCCCAATTTTGAAACATGACATAAGCCTCGGGAAGTCAGTATTGCCTTACAGCAATGCTCACGACCAACAATAAATGTCTGATAGCCAGTATAGCTTAATTTCTACTACATTCAGCATGTGGTATCAGTTTGGAACCCATCCACCTCTCCCTTTTTATACTCTTGCAATTGGTGGGCCTTCTTTATCAGCCTACTCCATTCGTCGGTTTCAACACACTACAACTAACGTGCTACAACTGGTATATATGTCAATCCTTAATTTATAACTTGGCCTTTTGATCCCGACCACAATTTCTATTTGTTTTTATTTATTCATCTCTACTTCTACATCTCTATATTTTTACAAGATATAAATAGTTTGACTCTTTTCTTTTTGGTCTGAGCAGGTCCATTCTTCACAAGGAGCGTGATCCCTTCAAAGCTGTCAAAGTGAGATTTATCTATCTATCTATCTATCTATCTATCTATCGCTATGTATTAATTCATTACTTTATTGTTTGTTTGTTTTGCATGTCATTTTATTTTGTATTATATTTTAACAAAAGAGCACAAGCTTAACCTTTTGTTGGTTGCTGCATTTATTTTTTTATGCACACGCTATATATATTTTGCATTGGATCAGTTTGCACTTTACATATTGGGGTTTTTTGAATGCTATTTTGCACCTTAAAGGAATTTTACAGCTAGGCTTAAACTTCATGATTTCTAATATTAGTTTTATATTTAAGCACCTTATTTATCCACTTTAGCTTAATGTAGTTTTTCAAGGACTGTGACAGGTTCTTTATTTGAGAATGTAATGACAGCAAAGTGTGAGTGAGATGATATCTAAAAAAAAATATGTGTGATATGATAAAGGTGAAATGGAGAGATGTGATATTATAAACATGGATTAAGGCATATAATGTGAGAGATGAAATATAGTGTATCGTTAATTAATGTATATTTGCAGTCAAATAATCCAAATATTTGAGGCACATTCATTAGTGGTGTTCTAAAACTGCCTTTGTGGTGAACCTGAAGGGGGCTCAACTCATAATTTAATTTAATAAATGAAAAGGAGAAAAGGGGTGGGGAGTAATGGATGGCCTTGTTGAATGTAAATCCAATGTATGTAGGACACACAGATAGGTTAATAGAACCTTTATTACTCCCGTAACGACAGGGTAGGTTTACAGGCTTAGCATTTGTAGACAAGTACAATAAGAAAAGTTGTGAAGAGATAAGATGGCCCAGGGTTTTTTGATGATATTTATCTATATCTAGTTCTTGTGAATAGTTATCTAGATTATATAACTCTTCATAAAAATTATTATAAGCTTTTCCTCTAGTTTCCAGGGATAATAAAGTTTTACTGTTTATTATCAATTTAGATATTTTTTTATTTGGACTCTTGTTCTTTAAGTCTATCAGATAATAATTTATCCTATATATTTCATTTAGCGTAAAATGTAGTTTTAATTTTTTTCAGTGCATCAATTGATTTTTGTCTGAATTTAAATTTAATTTGTTCTTGTATCTTTAACATCTCTGAGTAAATTTGATTTGATGGATTCTTTTTATTTTCATTAGATAAATTTGAAAAAATTCTGTATAAATCGGTCTAGTTTTTACGGTTTTTTTTGCACTCGTGTTCTATCTTAATTAAATTGCCTCTAATGACAGCCTTAAAGGCACACCAGTTATTAGCTAAGGCTGTATCTTGTGATGTATTTTCTTTAAAATATAGGTCAATTAAGTTTGCGATATAATTTTTGTTTTCCTTTACATTAAATATATATTGACTTAATCAACAGGGAGGTCTGGTATTATATTTAAATGCCTCTTTTACCTCCAATATAAGTATACTGTGGTCCGACCATGTATTTTTGAGTATATCTATCTTGGAAGTTCTATTTAGTAAAGATTGATCTCCACACATCAAATCAATCCTAGAATATTACTTATGTACTCTGGAGAGATGTGTAAAATAGTCATATAAGTTATGTTTATCTAAAGTAGTGGTTAGTTTTGCTGCTTGTTTTTTTTTTTTTTAGTTTTTTGTTATTAATTAGAGTAGGTTTTAGAAATATCTTATCCTTATCCACATCTAAAACAAAATTAAAATCTCCTGCTATGGTTAAAACCTGTCTTAACCTTGTCAGCTATATCCAATATTTTCCTCAAGAGACAGACCGGGTGATACATTAGGTAAATATACATTTATCAATGTACATACCTCTTCATTTATTTTACAAACATTTATCATATAACATCCCATAGGATCTAAAAGCTGGTGAATAATTTCAAAGTTTATTGATTTTGCAATTTTTAATAGCTACTCCTTTCTGTTTTTTCCTTTAATGGAAGCATGTATTATATATTATGAAAATCTTTGCTATTAAAAGAAATATTGTCATCATTTCTCCAGTGTGTCTCTTGTAAGAAAGTTAAATGAACATGTTGTTTTTAAAAAATCTATGAGCGGTCGATTTTTTAAATTGAGAATTTAAACCCTGTACGTTCACTGATATTATTTTAACCATTTTTGTTTGAATGTTTTCCCCGTTCCTCAACAGTTTATTACTTAACATCTGATTATTTACTTCATTGAATGACATACAAAAAAGAAAATATTAATAAAAGAAAATCCAGACATACAAACATTTGACCATATTGAACCCTTCTGTGGTGAGAAGGAAAATATGTATGTACGTTCTCTAAAAAAAAGAAAATGTAATCTCTTTTTGATAGGAATTATCCACCTTAAGGCATATGGAAGAGTGTGGAACCAATATATTGGAAAGGGAAAATAAAATGTATATTTAACCACGCCTCCTAATATTTGTAGTTATAAACTATTTTGATCCCCTACTTAGAATTATCAATTCATTCTAAAAATATACAATCAGGGAAAAACCCTTCTTATTCCACTGGGAAAAGGGAGGGGAGAGAGAGAAAAAAAATAAGTGAGTAGGTGTAAAATAAATAAATGGAGAATGTGAAATAATAATAGTGGAGTGTAATACTGGCCTCTAAGTATATGTAAATTGTGTCATATATGTGTGAGTGTAATGTGTGTCGAGTATATGTGAAAAAATAAATAAAAATGTAAAAAAATAAAATAAAAAGGTGATTAAATATATAATGTGTCAATTAATATATAAATAGTAAATAAAATATGAAAAGCAAAATAAGATAAAAACTCTAGTGTAATTAATGTTGAATAATAAATAATAATATGAAATGTAATATGTCTAGATGTAATTGAACGCAGTGTTATGCCTATAGTAGTGTGTATTATGTCAATTGGTTGTGTGAAAATGAAAATAAAATAAATAAATAAAAAAAAAAAAATTCCCTTTTTCTCTATTCCCCTCCCCCCGTTAAAAAAATAATATATATTATTAGGACTTTATTTGAGTGTCCAAATCTTAATCTTAGTTTAATTTTGCTTCTTCTTCTTATTTGTTAGTTGTTAGTCAATTTATTTTCAATTACGTTTAATTTAAAATTTTCTTCCTTCCTTGGTGTGTTGCTTTCCTTAGGTTTTCATCTTCTCTTCCTTTCTACCTTTTGATTAGTTCCAAATCAGATAATCTTATTTTTAATCATCCATTCTTTTAAATCATTAACTTGATCAAACTCTTGGATAGATTCCTTCCAGAACAATCTCATTTTATTCGGATATCCCCATCTGTATTTAATATTATGATGTTTAAAAAGCAATAAAGATGCCTTAATCCCTTAAGGACACATGACATGTGTGACATGTCATGATTCCCTTTTATTCCAGAAGTTTGGTCCTTAAGGGGTTAAAGTCCTTTCTCCATAATCTTGTTCCCATAGATAAATCTTGAAATAATTGGATATTTTTATATATTTTTCATCCTGATTGTTAAGATTTTTTAAATAACTTTAAGATATTCTCTTTGAAACCAAAATAGTAGAATTTACATCTCTAGGGATATTTGAATCCAAGTATTTAGGCTTATTTATATGGTGGAATCTTTCTAAAATAATTGAATTGAATAAAAATAGTTATCCTACCATATTCAGCTGATAGTTCAGTTCCGGCAGCACAATAGCGTTATGGCGTGTAGTTTCTAACTCGTGCTTATCTTTCACCAACTCCGAGTCATCACACTGGACAGCGGTATATCTATATGTTGGTATAGCGTATCCGCTTTGATTAATGAGAGTTAGAAAAAAATACTTACTGCCTTCCGCTTTTACGTCGGCGTCTGTGTAGGACTTTCGTGGGTATTCGTGTGCTGGATGCTATGCATTTGCTTTTAGCGTTCTTCCCTGCTTACTCCTCAGCCCGCTAACATGGCGCCATCATCTCCTCCTCTTGGCGTGAGTACATTACGTTGCTCATGTCATCACGTCACGTCACATCAGAGAATGACAGCGTGGAAGCAACTTGCCGTATATCATTGGGAAAAACACAACAAACAACTTCCTTTACCTCTGAAACCTGATTGCAAGCCAAGTCATTTGTCGCTATATGGACAAGTACATCCAATTCCCCTTCCTGCTTTGCTAGCTTAACAATATTACAAATACAAATAAACTATATAAAACAAGATGCACACCAGAAAGTGGAAGGATATGGGAATATATACAATATTACCCATAAAAGAAGATTGTATGAAGACTCCTCAAATCTTCAGCATAATTATAAGAAATACACAATCTATAGAAAAATATAATAAAATAGTGTGGAACTGTAGGCTAATTGGAACACTGGTGGTATTATTGCACTCACAAGATATAACTTGATTTTAGGTAGAGATGTCCCGAACAGTTCGCTGGTGAATAGTTCCTGTCGAACATATTCGTCATCATTGAGTAAACTTTGACCCTGTACCTCACAGTCAGCAGACACATTCCAGCCTATCAGCAGCAGACCCTCCCTCCCAGACCCTCCCACCTCCTGGACAGCATCCATTTTAGATTCATTCTGAAGCTGCATTCATGTTTTTTTTTGTATTATATTTTTTTGGGACAGAAGTATGTTATATTTGAGCATGCTAGGCTGAACATGCGTATATCATGGCTAGTTGCACTGAGGGTATGAGTATATAGCAGTACATTGTTGTGAAAGATGGCTGTCATGTTTAGGGTGTAGCTTGCACGTAATCAACAGTGTATTTATATCAGCAGCTCCACCACTAGTTATAAATCAAGTGTGAGTCGCCCCATGAGATGAGACTAGTGAATAACATAATACATGAACGGTTAAGGTAAAGGCGTGTAAGGAACTACGACAATAAACTCTTTAGGAGGTGAAATAATGACATGTTTAAACGCTTGCTACTTTACGATTGCAGTTAATGTGCAGAGAGCAGTTCATGTGATCAAAGGCATGGTGTGGAGGATCGGCTATAGTGGGACATGCTTGGAAGGCTGCTGTTTACTGCTTGTGCTCATCCGATCCCTTCTGGGCGCCAGGTGTAGACCCTGGAAGTCCCTGATACCTGGAACAACAAAGGCAAGTCTCTGGCTGAGTGCCGGGTTCGTGGCTTGAGGTGGTGGAAGCTTGTTTTGTCGGGTGGTCGGATCTGTCCCGGTGGTGCTTCACGTGCGGTGCGGGATTGTGGTGGCTTAAGGTGGAGGCGAGTGCTTGACGCGGGGCAGGCTCTGCATTTCTGTTTGTGCCTCCGGTCTCGTCTTCAACGCCTTTTGCGTTGGTGGATTTTAATGGGGACTGCTTCGCTTAGCTGTGGTGGAGCTTGTTGGGGCTGTGGTGGAACTTGTTGGGGCTTCCTACTTGTTATTTGCTTACAAAATTGATTAAAGAGTCTGTCCAGCTTAGATTCAATATCCTGCCATGCTTTGCTGGTACCAGGTGGACAAGCGGCATATTGGGAGAATCGCAGATGAGTATGTCAGCCTGGGCGGTTGTGCTCTGTGCGTCCATTAGCTCCAGACAGCCTCTCAGGGTTGGACCGGGATAACCCCCACTGGTCCGAGGGGGGGATGTAACGGAGCTCCTGCCGGGAAGTAGCTGCTCCTGGGCATCCCAGGATCGGGAGATCGGCCGCCTCTCCCGCCCGGTGAGCACCAGGCAACACTTGCCACGCGGAGATAAGTAAGACTCTTTCGAGTTGCTGACCGCTATTAAGCATGTCGGGTCGGTCAGGTAGGAGCAACATTGCTGAGTCATCCCCTTCTGGGGTGAAATTCGCTTGTTGATAGCTGCTTAAAGTGAGATATTGAGGGAGCTCACACGAAGTGCGTCTTTCCTCCATGACAGCTAGGCCCCGCCCCCCGTAAGCTGCATTCTTAGTGAGAGGAGGGACAGTGTAGCTGCTGCTGATTTAATAGGGAAACCGATAGCTAGGCTAGTGTATTCAGTGTCCACTACAGTCCTGAAGGACTCATCTGATCTCTGCTGTAAGGGCAGCACCCTGAAAAGCCCTTTTTTAGGGCTAGAACATCAGTCTGCTTTTCTTTATTTTTTCTTTGTAATCTAATTGCAGTTGCCTGCCTGCCATCATGTGTGTTGGGCTCACAGCGTATACTGTGCCCACTTGCCCAGTGCCACCACTCATATCTGGTGTCACAATAGCTTGCATTTAAAAAAAAAACAAAACTTTTTTGACTGTAATATAATAGCAGTCAGTTTCCTTCACAGGTGTGCGTTTCAGGGCCTGCCAGGGCACAGTGTCACACCAGTGCAACTCACATCTGGTGTAACAGTAGTGTACATTTAAAAAAAAAAAATACAATTTTGACTGTAATAGATTGAATGGCAGTTAGTTGTCTGCAAGCATGTGTGTCAGGCCTACAGCGTCTACTCTGCCAACTTCTGCCAGTGCACAGTGCCACTCATAACTGTTGTCACAGTAGCTTGCACGCATAGTACCACTAATCGAAAAACAAATGACAGGGGCAGGCCACCCCGCAGGGGCCGTCGTGGTCGTGGTGCTGTGATTCCATTTGGCACTAGAATAATGCCCAGTGTTCAGAGGCCACGTACCCTGAACTCGAAAAGTTCTGAGGACATAGTTGACTGGCTAACACAGGACACCCAATCTTCTACAGCTTCCGCTCGGAACCTTGACGCACCATCCTCCTCCAGCTTAGCTTCGGGCACCTCTCAAGTTACCACTCGCCTGCCACCACCACCAACACTAGCACCACAGCCGCCTCACTTGATCTGTCAGAGGAGTTATTTACACATCAGTTGGAAGGAATGAGTGATGCGCAACCATTATTGCCAGAGGATTTAGATAACAGGGATATGTCTCAGTCAGGCAGCATTACACACATGGGCGTACGGTGTGATGATGATGATGTTGTACCCGCTGCTGCTTCCTTTGCTGAGTTGCCTAGGTCAAAAAAGTCTAGATTACCTCACTTTTATTAAGATGAATGAGGGATGGATCCCTAAGGGACTGACAGTGGGCGATACATTTGACTAAAAAAGGCCTGATGAGGGGAATGTAACAGGGATTAAACTGAAAAGAATAGTACTACTTAACACACCACTCCTATCTGGTGGCACATTAGTTTGCACGCGCAGTGCCCCAAATTTGAAGTAGGAGGACCGACCAAGCATCTTTTTCCATCTCCCAGTTCCTAAAATCTATGCCATATACACGTCCCCTGATAGGGGACGTAACAGGGATTAAACTGATAGGAATTGTACTACTTAACACACCTTATAATAACACAGAGAGAGGCAATGCAGAGAGAGGAGTCTGAAGAAGAGGAGTCAGAGGAGGAAGGTGGCTTTGAGGAGGTGGAAGACCAAACACAGCAGGCATCCCAGGGGGCTTGTTGTCACCTTTCGGGGACCCTTGGTGTTGTACGTGGCTGGGTGGAGGAAGAGACCTTCAATGACATCAGTGAGGACAGGGAATGGGACATGGCTAGCTTGGTATCCAACCTTGTGCAAATGGGGAGTTTGCGGTTGTGCAAATGGACTGTTTGCGGTTGTTTGCGGTGCGTTAGATGGGGAGTTTTGTCTGTCACTGTGAAGCGGGCATAACCCTTACACTACCTGATCGATACAACATCATACCTGATGTTTTAAAGCACGTTATTCCAAACAATTTAGGAATGTTAGGTGATTTATGCCCTTTATGGATTAAAATCAGACTCTGCATCAACTATGTAATTTTCTATGGGAGTTTTGCCATGGATCCCCCTCTGGTATGCCACAGTCCAGGTGTTAGTCCCCTTGAAACAACTTTTCCATCACTATTGTGGCCAGAAAGAGTACCTGTGGGTTTTAAAATTTGCCTGCCTATTGACTACTGTAATAGTCATGAGGAGATGTCTATCTTATATATAGACATTATTCACTCTCACTGAATTTGTATCACTTACTTCACTTTTACTCCTCTACCTATCTAGTTAGTTTACCTGGCAGAGAGGCTTTTGGCCATATCAGTCCCGCTATTCTACTACTCAGGATTTTTTTATCTCATTATCCTACTTTCCTTGGCTACCTGTCTATCTATATACTTGATACATCTGGGCACTCTGAGTTCTCAGGGGCATCTGTTAGTGACACTAACAGATGCCCCTGAGGAAGTCCTAGCCTAGGACAAAACACATAGGGCTTGGAGATCTACATAGTGACTCTATTACAGTGACTTTTTTATTGTTTACATTAGATTATTTGCTGCTATCTTCCTTGTTCTATTCCGGAGGGATCTCCTTTTGTTTCCCGACCACTGAAGAACGAGATTGTTTGATATGCAAGAATCTTCTCCTTTTCATTAGTGCAATATAAAAAAAAGGTGATTTTATTTTTATACTGGTACAGTATGTTTGTATTTTCTCCCTCTTTCCTATGTATATAAGAAATAAGAGAGAACCCTAAAAGACTACATTGTTTAAATACACATTTATGAGCATACAATCAAGTTATATCTAAGGGTTCCATTTAGCCTAAAGTTCCACATTATTTTACTATATTTTTCTCTAGATTGTATACTTCTAATATTACAAATATGTCTCCTGTCTCTGTAAGCAGTAGCTCCAGGAAAGCATCTTGCAAGGCCACTATTGTCCAGCTCCACACCTCTTATGATAGAATCCCCCAACAACAACAACTGCTTTCTCTAATGCCTCACCTTATCCTTTTTGTCATTGGCTTGAGCTTTAGTTTTAATCATATTCTTAAAAAGCTAAATAGGATGGCAAATGAATACCTTTATTTTTATCAGTGTAATAGAATTGCCACAATTTAGGCATGGCAATCTTCCAAGATGTCTCTATTGTTTTTGGGACACCTAAAACATTGCACCCACACACTAGCAGGAATTTTCATATCAAGGACTATTTCACATGTGAATCAACTCATGTGGTCTATATTGCAGTGTCCCTGTGTACTCTTATATGTGGGAGAAGCTGCAACTAAAATATGTAAGTGATTCAATAAACATAAATCCATAATTAGAACAAAACAAATTACAGGGTATGACAGTTTACTGCAGAAGTGAACTCTGCCTGCTGTGAGTAAGGCAAGCCTTTTTTTGCAGAAAAAAATAATTCTATAATGTGGTATTAATGGTGGTTGTGCTTGTTGTTATAATCTTTTCAAAGGATTCTGTATGCTTCCTCCACTGACACAATTGGTAGAAGCTGATAGTACACTGCTTTTTTCCTCACATGTGAAGAATGGTCACTACTGCTACAGAGTTTACGAAAGCTTTGATCTTCTCAAGGTGAAAGGGGTGAGTGGGTGAGTGTCTTTTTAAAGAAAATACCCTATTTTTTCCAACTTAAAATGATTCTTGTTGCTCCCTATTTTTTAAAGATTGCTAAAGGAAAAACTATAATAAAAGGTGTGGTCGGATTATGTGATTAATACTGTAAATGGCAAAATATATTAGT
Organism: Pelobates fuscus; assembly: GCF_036172605.1. Classification (NCBI taxonomy): domain Eukaryota; kingdom Metazoa; phylum Chordata; class Amphibia; order Anura; family Pelobatidae; genus Pelobates; species Pelobates fuscus. The sequence continues at coordinate 241,250,377 of NC_086321.1, read as the reverse complement.
AATTTCTTTCATTACTGCACACAAATTGACCCCTTTTGTTTTTTTTTATATATATATATATATATATATATTATCATTTTTTTTTTGTTTGTTTTGTTTTGTTTTTAATACCCAATTGGTTCCCTAAATATTTTTACATGGAAGATATTCATTGGATGTCCTGAACAAAATTGTAATTGTTTGAACTGAACAATTGCTTTGTGCACAAGTCTGTTATTCTCTATTTTCTATATTTTCATAGACCACTTATGTGAAAAGAATTTCTTTTAACTATAACAACTTTAACAACCCTTGTGAAATTTCATTTAAACTCATGGCATTGCATTCTAATTTACTGAACAGTTTCATAGAAAATAACTCAGTGTTAATTCTGGCACCATAATTAATACAGTTTTAGGTATTTGTAACGTGTTTTCATAACAAAAGCACAAATATTGTATTCTTCTTAAGAAAAGTAGCAAATTATTCAAAACACAAAGCTCCATATTTAATTATGTGTGAAAAATGTATCAAAGTTTAATCTCCATATATTCCTATCAAAGAAAACAAATAGATAAGAGATAACAACAGAGATGTATCACATGAAATGGATTCTCAGAGCTATGTTGATTTACCACTATTACATTTGATACTTCAAGTACACATTCGTTTTTTTACACATATCATCAGAATGAATCATTACAGTTCACAGGTAATGAAAAAAAGAAGGTCAGTTCTTGTTTAGGCTTTTATGTCAGATTTGTAAACTACCCTTTCAAGATGAACTTGTTAAAACTTTATCAAATAAATCAGAAAATACACACATATAAGTAAGGTCAAATACTTTCAGACACAAAGAAGTAAAAGTCATTTAGCTATCAGCAAATTTACAGCATCAAACAACAAAGCCTTGCTAATACGTTTGGCATCTGTTGAGACACCATTAATTCTAATGCTCTTATCTTCTTTTTGTGTGGATGTAATATGAAATTCCATGGGAGTCCTTGCGTAGTGGACCATTTTCTTATTCCCTGCATTGATTTGCAATACAATATTGCACGTCACAGCAGCAGTTGAATGTTAAAAGCTAAGCTCTTGCAAGGACATGGAAAAGATGGACATATTTGGTTGATGATACACTGAGATGGCTGTGAAGCTGACATTTTCCGCAGCAGCCCGGCAACAACATTTTCGCTATGTTCAGTATAAAATATCTATGTTGCTAAGGGAATCCTTTTAATAAACAAAAAAGTATGAATAATTAAAATATAATTAAAAAAGGTAAAATAGGATTACTTATTATGACAAAAACTAAGGGAAAAATCATTAGTATTATGGAAAATAGCTTTGTGGAGTTTGTTCTGATTATTTCAAAGAAAATTGAAGATTAAAGAGACCTGTTTTTATAACATTCACAGTTTAGTGTAACTGACTGTTGTTATTATTATGATATTATTATTATTAAAGCAGAGTACCCTGCACCTATTTTCATTGTGGAGATTCTTTTAAATGCAGCAATATTTAAACATCAACAAATACCCCACCTCTGACATACCAAGTGTTTTCAATTATTTCTTGCCGAGTACTGTGTACAGTATAGGTTGCATCATCTATGTAAGACAACCGAGACAACTAATCCTATTTGAAATTGTATTTAGGGATGCTTCTTATTTATCAGTATTTGACTCCCATGTAAAATCATTAAAAATGTGTAAAAGACTCATCCCATCCTTTAAATATTGATTTTTTTTATTATTACTCATTTTCACATTAAATAGGAAAACATGTAGAAAACTTATTTTACAATTAATCACATATCATTATAAAAGAGTGTAGATACATATAAATTAACATTACAGAATTTATATCCTTTGAGTTTCTCTTCATCAAACCAATTAGTATTATCTTTCGTGTCAATATTTGTCTTTGATACATATTCTAAAATAGTGTTGAGGATATCATACTTATATGGTAAATCTTAAAACTCTTAATATGTTATAGATTCATTATTTTAATTATACTAGTAATAGTCTGTTTTTACTCGTGTAGTGGCTATAGATGTACCCAGTTTATCTTATTTCATGTAATGTTTTAGTGAATAAACATACATACATTAAATTAAAACCGAAAAAGAACAAGAAACATAATAGGAGAACATAACCTTATTATATAATGTTGTCATTATTTTTTGAGTTATTCTTGCTTTTCTCCCCATTTTTGAAAATATTTTTATATCTAAGTTCATGAGAGAGATCGGGCTGTAATTGGAGACGAAATTCTGATCTTTCCCTGGTTTAGGAACAGTCGATATAGTAGCGCTTAATAACTCTGATATTTTTTTTGTCTTATTTATTTCGGTAAATAATTTACATAACATAGGCGATATTGTAGATTCAAATGTTTTATAGAAAAGGACAGTATAGCCATCAGGGCCAGGAGCTTTTCTATTAACTAACTTATGTATTGCTTTCTTGATTTCTTGATTTCTTCAATTGTTATATCTTAATTCAATTCTTTTAATTTTTCTGGCTTAATTCGAGGGAGAGTAATTTAATTAAAAAAGGAGTTAAGATCCTCTTTAGAGATTTTAGATTCTGGTAAATTATACAGAGATGCATAATAGTTTGCAAAAGCATTCCATATCTGTTGGGGGGGGGGGGGGGTTTACTTCTTTCCATTATTTTTTTTATTGGTTGTTTTTTCCTCTCAGGTTTAAGCTTTTTGGATAGTAACTTCCCTACTTTATTACTATTGCTGTACCATTTTTGTTTACAATAATGGTACAGCAGTAGTAAATATTTTACTCCATCAGCTAGTAAAAGATTTATTTGTAATTGGATTGTTTTAATTTTATTGGCTGGTTCTTTAGAAGGATTTATTTTGTTAATTTGTTCATTTTTAGCGAGTTGTATATATAGGTCTGATATTTCAGCTCCTTTTTTTTTATAGTTCTAGCTTCTATTTGAATTAAGTTACCCATCATTACACACTTAGCTGTTGACCATAGTGTCTCATTTGAAACATTAGCTTTATTGTTCATTTCCATAAATTAATTTGCTAACAGATCTAGATGGTCTCTATTCTCCTTATTAAGTAAAATAGTTTCATCCAGTCTCCATTGATGGCTAGTTTTATAAGCTAGAACATTTTTAATTATAACATCAATCGGAGCGCGGTGGCTCCACGTAATTTGTCCTATATTTGATTTTATAAAGTTACTTAGGTTAACTGAATCAGTCAAAAATAAATCAATTTGAGAATAACTTATGAATTTTTGAATAAAACACCCTTTCATTTGGGTGTTGCACCCCCCAGATATCAAAACAATCACACTCATTTAGGGTATCTTGCAGCCATTCAGCTCTTTTTTATAAACTTTCAATCCTTTACTTGATATATCTAGTTTTCTATCCCAATTTTCATTTACAACAGTATTCCAATCACCACCAATAAAGAGTATGCCTTTTTTAATTTTATTCATTTTCTAAATATCTTTTTATAACATTTCTGAGAAAATTTGATGGGGGCATATACATTTACCAAGGTGTAAATCTTATCATTTAATTTGCAAATCACTATCAGATATCTACTATTTGGATCTCTATCTATATGCATTGTTTCACATTTAATTTTTACCAAACATATGATGGCCATCCCTCTTTTTTTGTTTATCCCTTAAATTAGCACACATAATAGTTGGATATTTGGAAAATATCCACTGATCTCGACTATTGTCTTTCCAGTGTGACTCTTGTATGAAACATACATCAATATTATCATCTATTAATTTCTTATGCAATATACCTCTCTTAATTGGGTTATTCAAACTTTGGGCATTTATGGATTCTATTTTGATTGACATTGATTCATTCTTATTTATAAAATTGTCTCTATTTTTCACAGACTGTGATCTCATACTATTCACGTCAGCTTCCTTAGCACAAGATATCCCATTTGAATTTACACATAGAAAAATATAATAATAACACATAACATAAATACAAAAACTCAATACAATACTCCACCTTTGATAAAACCTTATCTGGCGTGTGACAGAACCCCTGTCCGGGGATTATTGTTTTCTTTTTACTTGGTTCGGTATACGAACACCCCCATGAAGACTGAACAACTTGGTTCGTATACCAAACTATCTACCGAATGGATTTACCACCCGCTCATTAACCTGGCTGACCTCTTTTCACACTTTTGAAAACCGCAATTACCAACGTTCTAAGGGGTCGGTTGGGTGGCCGTCATTCATATGATCGAACACGAGGTGGCGGCCATCTTTACTGCACAATTGTGGCCAGCGGTGTTTGGTCATCGAGTGCATGGAACTAAAATCGTCCACTTGATGTCTAGAACACCGCTGGGATTTCCAGCCCCATACCTGTTCAGTTTAATTGGATTCACTAGAGTGACGTTCGGTAAAAATAAACTCCGGAATGAGGGCCCCATGACTCATCCTCATATGAACATATACATATTTTGGTATTCTTGAAAGAGACCAACCGCACAGCCTGAATCCATGGAACTCTTTTGGGCAGGCACCTCGTGTGCGGTCAGTCACAGTTATACCCCAGTGGTATTTCGACTATATTTGTGGGATCTGAGCGCATTTCGGATATGTTGGGCACTCATATTCAAGCTATCCGGGGATATAGTATTTAGGGGGTTTCCTCACTGTTAACTATGTTTTTGGGGGCATTTGAGTAATGTATGTCCTGGAGCAGGGAGATAATGTAATTATGTATGTACTTTTCTACAGTCTACTCTCCATTGGGGAATGCCTCTGAAATATGTGCCGGCTGATTCTCCTCTGGCTTCCAGCAAATCCTGTAATGTTTGCCTCTTTTTTTCCATGGGTCTGAAAAAGCGGCCACCCAGAGGAGCACACATTAATTACTTCCCTTACGGTTTCATGCGTATGTTGTGAGTGAGAACGTTCTGATTAATTAGTGTGAACGTACCAATGGGGCACTGGGGAGGTCCTCGTGCGGGAGATGAACAAGCCGGGAAACAATCCACTAATGCTCCCCCTGGCTGGCGTTCATCTGTATAAATGGCGGCCACCGAGGGGAGCACTCATTAATTGTTTCCCTTTGCGGTTTGATACCTATGTTGCGAGGTGTGAACGTTCTAACCTAACATTCTAAATGAGGTATCGGTGTGGTCCCCGTTTGGAAGGTGAATGAATCCCTTCGTGGAAGCACTCCTGAACGGGGAGTGGGCACAATACATGAATGGATGGGAAAACACACAAAATATGACAGAGGGCAATTCACGGACAGGCAGCGGTTCCGCCACAACTTTTAGCAGTGCTCACTCAAAGCTCAACTTCAAAGCTTATCTTCAAAGCTTACTGATTTTATTAGTTTTTCAAAAAGAGTAGACATTAGATTGTTAGAGTAGGACCTGCAAAAATGGGGTACATTGACGTTGTGGCAGGCTTATGCAATGTATGATCATATACTGAAACTAGACCCTCATTATTGTTCCCTAGATTAGGTGTTTAAAATAATTAAAAAAAAACCTAATAATTTGTGAGTTATACAGTTACCTACTGTCCTCTCGCCCGCCCCCACCCGTGAGCGGTGGGTGGGAGCCATAAAAATAATGAGGGGGGGACCTACTGTATGATGTTGTATCGATCAGGTAGTGTAAGGGTTACGCCCGCTTCACAGTGACAGACCAAACTCCCCGTTTAACGCACCGCAAACAACCGCAAACTCCCCATTTGCACAAGGTTGGATACCAAGCTAGCCATGTCCGTTCCTTGTCCTCACTGATGTCATTGAAGGTCTCTTCCTCCACCCAGCCACGTACAACACCAAGGGTCCCCGCATGTATGCTAATAAACTGAAAAAATAAACAATCTCCCAAGAAGGAGATCTAAAACTGGCATAAGAAAAGGTTAGACAACTATAATAAAGTGATACCTACAAATCCTAGTGAGCATAGGTGTATAATAGAGGGAGATAGGGAAAGCAGAGTAATGCTTCCTAATACCGTGGTTAGTACCCTTTGTTAAAGTAAATTGAGTAATGGACAAAAGTCTTTATTGTATCATTTATAATTAACAAAGGTATACTATACTCATTCCCCTATGGTGACTAATTGTGTAATAATGGTAATACTATTACCTATTATATAATATTGCCAGGGGCAAGGAAATTCCCTCTAAATAAATGGGTATAGGCAGAGAGTATGGAAACCGGAGTGATGCTGTCATAAAAAGTGTCAATAAGGTGATATAAAGTTAAATGTATCACAGACACACAGCCACCCTTTCTCTTAGCTAGTTTCCAGAAATGCTGGATAGGTAGAAGGGCTATAAAGACTCAGAGAGGTCTAAGAGGAATCCTCTAAACTAGCCCTAATCTCCTTAAACACCTTCAAGGGTGTTCTAAGCTAAAGCTCAATCTAAACGTTTAGATGACTGCCTGATTACCCATCACAGATGCTGGCTAGGAATAACACTGTGCAAGACAAAGAGTGGGTCTAAGTGCCCATGGTGCAGTAAAGTGTCCCTAGTGAAGTGAAAAAGAGAATAACGAGCTGGCGCCCAAGAGAATAACGAGCTGGCGCCCTATCAGGGGACGTGTATATGGCATCGATTTTAGGAAGCGGGAGATGGAAAAAGATGCTTGGTCGGTCCTCCTACTTCAAATTTGGGGCACTGCGCGTGCAATCTAATGTGCCACCAGATAGGAGTGGTGTGTTAAGTAGTTCTATTCCTATCAGTTAAATCCCTGTTATGTGCCTTTTTTTTGGTTTGGTTTTTGAAGCCACAGTGCAGCACCAGAGGCCCGAAAAATTAGGCATGTACACATGCCTGAAAAATTAGGTATTGTTGCAGCCGCTGCTATAGCAGCGGCCAGAAAAAAATGATGTTTGTTTCCCAGGCAGAAAGTGCCCTAAAACATTGCGGCTTGAACCCTAGTTGGTGGTGGATAAGTCACGCAAGTCAACCGGCATTCAGAGCTAAAATACAGCAGCATGTGGACCATTTTTAGCCCAAGGCAGCTCATCTCATCAGGCCTTTTTTAGTCGAATGTATCGCCCACTGTCAGTCCCTTCGGGATCCATCCCTCATTCATCTTAATAAAGGTGAGGTAATCTAGACTTTTTGACCTAGGCGACTTCTCTTCTCAGTGACAATACCTCCTGCTGCACTGAAGGTCCTTTCTGACAGGACACTTGAAGCCGGGCAGGCCAGAACTTCTATCGCAAATTGGGATCGCTCAGGCCACAGGTCAAGCCTGCACACCCAGTAGTCAAGGGGTTCATCGCTCCTCAGAGTGTCGATATCTGCAGTTAAGGCGAGGTAGTCTGCTACCTGTCGGTCGAGTCGTTGGATGAGGGTGGATCCCGAAGGGCTGTGGCGATGCGTAGGACTTAAAAAGCTCCGCATGTCCTCCATCAACAACATGTCTTTAAAGCGTCCTGTCCTTGCCGGCGTGGTCGTGGGAGGAGGAGGATGACTTTCACCTCTTCCCCTGTTAGATTCCCGTTGTGCTGTGACATCACCCTTATACGCTGTGTAAAGCATACTTTTTAATTTATTTTGCAAATGCTGCATCCTTTCCGACTTGCTGTAATTTGGTAACATTTCCACCACTTTCTGCTTATACCGGGGGACTAGTAGCGTGGACACCCAGTACAGGTCGTTCTCCTTCAGCCTTTTTATCCGAGGGTCCCTCAACAGGCACGACAGCATGAAAGACCCCATTTGCACAAGGTTGGATGCCGAGCGACTCATTTCCCATTCCTCCTCCTCGGTGATCTCAATGAAGGTATGTTCTTCCCCCCAGCCACGTACAACACCACGGGTACCAGATAGGTGACAACGAGCACCCTGGGATGCCTGTTGTGGTTGGTCTTCCTCCTCCTCCTCAAAGCCACATTCCTCCTCTGACTCCTCTTCCTCACAATCCTCTTCCAGCGTTGCCGCAGGTCCAGCAAGCGATGCTGATAAGGCTGTTTCTGGTGGTGATGGTGACCACAACTCTTCCTTTTCCTCTTCACGCGGATCTATGGCCTGATCCAGCACTCTTCGCAGGGCACGCTCCAGGAAGAAAACAAATGGTATGATGTCGCTGATGGTGCCTTCGGTGCGACTGACTTGGTTTGTCCCCTCCTCAAAAGGATGCATGAGCCTACAGGCATTGCGCATGAGCGTCCAGTAACGTGGCAAAAAAATTCCCAGCTCCCCAGAGGCTGTCCTAGCACCCTGGTCATACAAATATTCATTAAAGGCTTTTTCTTGTTGGAGCAGGCGGTCAAACATTAGGAGTGTTGAATTCCAATGTGTCGGGCTGTCGCAAATCAAGCGCCTCACTGGCATGTTGTTTCGCCGCTGGATATCTGCAAAGTGCGCCATGGCCGTGTAGGAATGCCTGAAATGGCCACACACTTTCCTGGCCTGCTTCAGGACATCCTGTAAGCCTGTGTACTTATGCACAAAGCGTTGTACGATCAGATTACACACATGTGCCATGCACGGCACATGTGTCAACTTGCCCAACTTCAATGCAGCCAACAAATTTGTTCCATTGTCACAAACCACTTTGCCGATATCCAGTTGCTGCGAAGTCAGCCACTTTTCCACCTGTGCGTTCAGGGCGGACAGGAGTGCTTGTCCGGTGTGACTCTCTGCTTTCAAGCAAGTCAAACCCAAGACGGCGTGGCACTGCCGTATCCGGGATGTGGAATAGTACCTGGGGAGCTGAGGGGGTGCCGTTGATGTGGAGCAAGATGCAGCAGAAGAAGAGGACTCAGCCAAGGAGGTTATGGAAGAGGATAGAGTAGGAGGAGTAGAGGAGGTGGCAGCAGGCCTGCCTGCAAGTCGTGGCGGTGTCACCAACTCCTCTGCAGAGCCACGCATTCCATGCTTGGCAGCCGTCCGCAGGTTTACCCAATGAGCAGTGTAGGTGATATATGCTTTGCAGACCAGGTATCAGTGGTCAGATGGACCCTTGCCCCAACACTGTGTGCCAGACATGCCATTACTTCCTTTTGCACAATCGAGTACAGGTTGGGGATTGCCTTTTGTGCAAAGAAATTTTGTCCGGGTACCTTCCACTGTGGTATCCCAATAGCCACAAATTTTTTGAAGGCCTCAGACTCCACCAGCTTGTATGGCAAAAGCTGGCGGGCTAATAGTTCAGACAAGCCAGCTGTCAGACGCTGGGCAAGGGGGTGACTTTGTGACATTGGCTTCTTATGCTCAAACATGTCCTTGACAGGCACCTGACTGTGGGCAGATGAGCGGGAACTGCTCAAGGCGAGAGACGGAGTGGCGGATGGTTGAGAGGGGGCAAGGAGGACAGCAGTGGTTGACGTGGCTGAAGATACTGGACTAGGAGGAGGATGGCGGCTTTGAGTTTGTGTGCCGCTTGTACTCATGTGTTGATCCCATAGGCGTTTGTGATGTGCGATCATGTGCCTACGCAAAGCAGTTGTACCTAGGTGGGTGTTGGACTTCCCACGACTCAGTTTCTTTTGGCACAGGTTGCAAATGGCATCGTTGTCAGAGGCAGACACACAAAAAAAATGCCACACTGCTGAGCTCTGCAATGACGGCATTCTGGTGGTGGACACAGCATGCGTTGGTTGGCGTGCTGTCGGGCTGACCCCAGGTGCCGATGCATGCTGTCTTACTGTGCCACTAGCTCCTTGCGATGACCTGGCAGAGGTTGGCAGAGTACACGCTGTTGGCCTGACACACAGACGCTTGCAGACAACTAACTGCTATTCAATCTATAACAGTGAAAAAAGTTTCTTGTTTTTAAATGCACGCTATTGTGACACCAGATATGAGTGGCAAAGTGCACTTGCAGAGGTTGGCAGAGTACACGCTGAAGGCCTGACACCCAGACGCTTGCAGACAACTAACTGCTATTAGCTTACAGTGAAAAACTTTTTTTCTTTTTAAAGGCATGCTATTGTGACACCAGATATGAGTGGCAAAGTGCACGCTGAAGGCCTGACACCCGCTTGAAGGACACTGACTGCTATTAGCTTACAGTGAAAAACTTTTTTGCTTTTTAAAGGCAAGATATGAGTGGCAAAGTGCACTTGCAGAGATTGGCAGAGTACACGCTGAAGGCCTGACACCCACTTGAAGGACACTGACTGCTATTAGCTTACAGTGAAAAATATTGTGAAATATTGTGACCCCAGATATGAGTGGCAAAGTGCACTTGCAGAGGTTGGCAGAGTACACGCTGAAGGCCTGACACCCAAACGCTTGCAGACAACTAACTGCTATTCAATCTATTACAGTGAAAAAAAAAGTTTGTGGGTTTTTAAATGCACGCTATTGTGCCACCAGATATGAGTGGCACTGTGCACACTGGCAGCGTACACGCTGCTGGCCTGACACACAGACACTTGCAGACAACTAACTGATAATTAATCTATTACAGTGGAAAAAAAATTTTTTTTGTTTTTAAATGCAAGCTTAAGCTATTGTGACACCAGATATGAGTGGTGGCACTGGGCAAGTGGGCACAGTATCCACTGTGAGCCTGACACACAGACGGTTGCAGACAACTAACTGCTATTCAATCTATAACAGTGAAAAAAGTTTTTTGTTTTTAAATGCACGCAATTGTGACTCGAGATATGAGTGGCAATGTGCACTGGCAGAGGATGGCAGAGTGCACGCTGAAGGCCTGACACCCACTTGAAGGACACTGGCTGCTATTAGCCTACAGTAAAAAACATTTTTGCTTTTTAAAGGCACGCTATTGTGACACCAGATATGAGTGGTAAAGTACACTGGCAGAGGTTGGCAGAGTACACGCTGAAGGCCTGACACCCAGACGCTTGCAGACAACTAGCTGCTATTAGCTTACAGTGAAAAACTTTTTTGCTTTTTAAAGGCACGCTATAGTGACACCAGATATGAGTGGCAAAGTGCACTTTCAGAGGTTGGCAGAGTACACGCTGAAGGCCTGACATCCACTTGAAGGACACTGACTGCTATTAGCTTACAGTGAAAAGCTTTTTTGCTTTTTAAAGGCACGCTATTGTGACACCAGATATGAGTGGCAAAGTGCACTTGCAGAGGTTGGCAGAGTACACGCTGAAGGCCTGACACCCAGACGCTTGCAGACAACTAACTGCTGTTCAATCTATTACAGTGAAACATTTTTTTTGTTTTTAAATGCAAGCTTAAGCTATTGTGACACCAGATATGAGTGGTGGCACTGGGCAAGTGGGCACAGTATCCACTGTGAGCCTGACACACAGACGCTTGCAGACAACTAACTGCTATTCAATCTATTACAGTGAAAAAAAGTTTGTGGGTTTTTAAATGCATGCTATTGTGCCACCAGATATGAGTGGCACTGTGCACACTGGCAGAGTACATGCTGTTGGCCTGACACACAGACGCTTGCAGACAACTAACTGCTAATTAATCTATTACAGTGAAAAAAAAATTGTTTTTAAATGCAAGCTTAAGCTATTGTGACACCAGATATGAGTGGTGGCACTGGGCAAGTGGGCACAGTATCCACTGTGAGCCTGACACAGAAGCTGGCAGGCAGGCAACTGCTATTGAAACTATTACAGTGAAAAAAATTGTTTGGGTTTTAAATGCAAGCTTAAGCTATTGTGACACCAGATATGAGTGGTGGCACTGGGCAAGTGGGCACAGTATCCTCCGTGAGCCTGACACAGAAGCTGACAGGCAGGCAACTGCTATTCAATCTATTACAGTGAAAACAATTGTTTTGTTTTTAAATGCAAGCTTAAGCTATTGTGACACCAGATATGAGTGGTGGCACTGGGCAAGTGGGCACAGTATCCACTGTGAGCCTGACACAGAAGCTGGCAGGCAGGCAACTGCTATTGAAACTATTACAGTGAAAAAAATTGTTTGGGTTTTAAATGCAAGCTTAAGCTATTGTGACACCAGATATGAGTGGTGGCACTGGGCAAGTGGGCACAGTATCCTCCGTGAGCCTGACACAGAAGCTGACAGGCAGGCAACTGCTATTCAATCTATTACAGTGAAAACAATTGTTTTGTTTTTAAATGCAAGCTTAAGCTATTGTGACACCAGATATGAGTGGTGGCACTGGGCAAGTGGGCCCAGTATCCACTGTGAGCCTGACACACAGACGGTTGCAGACAACTAACTGCTATTCAATCTATTACAGTGAAAACATTTTTTTGGTTTTTAAATGCAAGCTTAACCCCTTAAGGACCAAACTTCTGGAATAAAATGGAATTATGACGTGTCAGACATGTCGTGTGTCCTTAAGGGGTTAAGCTATTGTAACACCAGATATGAGTGGTGGCACTGGGCAAGTGGGCAGAGTATCCACAGAAGCTGGCACAGAAGCTGACAGGCAGGCAACTGCAATTATATTACATAGAAGAAAAAAAAAAGCAGACTGATGTTCTAGCCCTAAAAAGGGCCTTTTGGGGGTGCGGAGCCTGACTGTGGAGCTGATCAGACACACTTTCTGTGGGCTCCCAGGCCTGGACCCAATAATCGACTGCAAACAGGGGCAAAAAGCCTTGGATCGAACTTAAACCCACCTCCTCTTACTCTGTTGAGGCTGGTGAATCGGGGGATACCCTTCAAGCCCACGTACCCATCAGAACGACTGAGCCGAGGCTTGGGGCCTACAACATGCAGGACATGGGAGAGACGGCCGCTCTCCCAGCCCGTCAAGACAAGCTACACCCACGGTACCCGGCTCCCCCCCCCCCCACAGGACCGGCGGGGGTTATCCCGGTCCAACCAGTTCTGACCCACGCACCTCCGTGGTCTCTAGGGACTGGCACAAACCTTGGCCACCTACAATGCCTGCAAACGGATAGCCACTGTAACATGGCAGATGTACAGCCCAGCGAAATGCACGTCCCCCCAGAGACCCACTACGGCAGAACTACTGCGCCCCTATATTCCCGCTGGACCAAATTGCCCGACAAGCAGACCCCAGCCGCACAGACCCACACGATGGCGGACGCCACGTGCGACTGCAATGGCGGCAGAGCGGTGACCGATACCATGAAGAGGCTAGACACAATCTTCGATGCCTTCTGGGCACAACTGGCACTCAGAGAGCGGCAGGCAAACACAAAAGTTAACTTGCCCAGAGACGAACCCGCTCGTGCCGACCGCAGCCGCGCTGTCCCCCGCTCGGAGACAACCCCAAGATGGCGCCGAAATCGGAGACCTCATCCGCATACCCGCAAGCGTGGGCCCCAAACAGCACGGATAACGCAAAGGGTCAGGCGGATCCCTCCTCAGCCTCACATGGCACCGAATCTCGCCAGGCAACCACCCAGACGCAAACATCCATCAGGGTGCCAAAACCAGTCCACATCAAGGGGAGTTGCAGAGTCCAGGACCGGAGCACCAATTACTTACCGTAACACTACAGGTACCCACAGCGACGAGCGAACGGGCCCGACATATGACCTACCAACACTGGACTTTGCCTTCATCCAGCAGCCACCGAAACCAGCGACAGGGTCCCTGCCTATGCCCCAAAACGCTGATTACTACCTTTCAGGATCTCTGTACTTCCCGTCATTGGGGGTAGGCTGAGCCGGACTTACCTTCTGCTGCACGAGTCACGCCAGAGCTACCAGATCTGCCGGACTCCTGTGGAGGCCACATTGCCCAGAGACATGGTTATGTTTAATATTTGCTTGGCCATTTGATTTAACCATTACTTTTGTTACAGACTCACATGCAACAGACCAACCTTGTGTAAGCCTGATGTCCCATAGCCTGGTTCCACGGATTCCGGACAGGGACCTGCCTCAATCCACAGCCAGGAAAATTGGGACTTAACATCTGTTGTGAGGCGCTGGGGTGTTTTAAGGTCATCAGCTTAAAGCATAGCATGATGTTTTTTCATACACAGCAAATACTTACTAAATCAGATGGGGTTGGGGCCCTTATAAGGCGACTGAATGGCATAACTTCTCTTCTGTTTAATAAGGGAACTGACAACATGTGGTTAAATCTCCTGTTTCTTCAATGTGTTACTTTAATATATAGTTATTTCTTTCTTTCTTGACTCTAGAGCTGGTGACACTAATCTACTTATAAAAATGCGCTTAGCTACTTCTTAGACCACCTAACACATGTTAGTACTCGTGATTGCCTGCATAGAAATACACATGTACCCTACTCATGCTGACTGCTATACCTCTGCACAGCTTCCACTCTGTATGGTTCATACAAGTGCGGATATGACATATCTAACCAATATTACCTCTCATGGCGCTAGACGCATCTCTTACTCCTCTCCTACGCTTGTCTTAATTTTCAACAGCACATGACTAACAAGGGTCTTTTATTTTGTCTAACTGACATGCAGCAAACCCCACCTGGACTCCAGGTTGTACTTGATTCACTGACTCTAATACCCTGGTAGCTATTAGTCACGAGAAAGTACCCTCTATTTCCCTATATCTAAACATACCGGTGGACAACCATGCTCACACACACGCAGGTTACGTAGGTTAACTTTCTGCGCCAACCCCTACTATGTTTTACACCAGCAGACCACCCTTTATGCTTCCTGGTGCCCCACACTCAGTTCAGCATTTACAGCACGCAATCACACAGAGTACCCTATCCTTGGAACTGCACTGGATAATTTGCGCAGACCTATGCACTACCACACTGTTATACCTGATGTACGTTGCCTGTTGCATAGTTTGGTCCTGAGAAGATGCACTGTGACCCTAGCGGGTTAACCTGTACTTAGGCAATCATCTACTAACTCATGAGATTGGTGTACCGCCTAGCACAAGCCTGTCTAACTCTCAATATCACGCCGATTGTATCAGCTTGTTTGCCTCTTACTGTGGCATAAATAGTATAAGCCTGCTCAACCCTTAATATGCTCTCGACTCGTATAAGCCTGGTTTATTATTAGCAACCTTATAGTTTAAACTTGTATGCCTAGCCTTGTAATAATAATTTCTAGAGCTAACCTGATATCTAATAGATTGCTATCGTTTAAACAAAACTGCTTAGCTAAACATGTTTTACCAAAAAAGAAAAATTGTGCAAGTTTCTCATGCCACTGTTTAACCTATATGTATCTTTATGTAAACGTACGCTGTTGTGGCGCATGACAATGCTCTGTAATCACCCGCACAACAAAAATAAAGAATAAAAAAAAAAAAAAGGGCCTTTTGGGGTGCTGTCCTTACAGCAGAGATCAGATGAGTCCTTCAGGACTGTAGTGGACACTGAATACCCTAGCCTAGCTATCAAATTCCCTATCAAATGAGCAGCAGCTACACTTTCCCTCCTCTATCTAAGAATGCAGCTTCAGAATGAATCTAAAATGGATGCTGTACAGGAGGGGGGAGGGTCTGGAAGGGAGGGTCTGCTGCTAATTTGCTGGAATGTGTCTGCTGACCATGAGGGTGCACAGGGTGAAAGTTTACTCAATGATGACGAATAGGGGGCGGATCGAACCACGCATGTGTTCGCCCGCGTGGCGAACGCGAACATGCTATGTTCACCGGGAACTATTCGCCAACGAACAGTTCGGTACATCACTATTGAGGGCTTTGTGGGTTAGTGTTAAATGTTTGAATTGGACCCTAAAGTTACAGGAAATCAGTGTAATGATTGTCAAAGGGGTGAGGTGTGGGAGAAGCATTCTGTCAGTAAAATAGGCCTGGTGGCAGAATTTATTATAGACTGGAGAGTAGCAATGTTAGTATTTAGAAGGCCAATCAGTATTAAGTTGCAATAGTCAAGTCAGGAACTGATGAGCAAGAGCATTAGTTGTTAAGTTAGAAAAGAGGGAATGTGAGCAATATTTTTAAGGTGGATGTTACAGGATTTGGCGTGCTGTCCCTCTGGTTAGTTAGTATTTGAAAATAGACAGATGTGAAAAGAAAAGGTAGTAACTGAAATAAAAGTAACTCCAAGGTAACAAACTTGAGGAGTTTGGGTAAAATGTGTCCCATTGATGTGTAGGAAGATAAATGGAGGAGGACTATTTGAGGGGGACAAGGTAAGGAGTTCAATTTTAGAAATATTATATTTTAGATCATGAGACATCCGGTTAGAGATCAAAAAGAGGCAGTTTGTGACACTTTCAAGGAGGGTAGGAGAGAAGTCAGAGGTGGATATGTAAATCTGAGTATCAACATGTAATACTTTACTGTTAAAATGCCCAAGTTCACTCCTACAACAGGGTGATAGACGCCACATGCTGAACATGTTTTTATGAGTGTTTGTACCAATGTCTTAATTGCGCGACATCTAGTGATCATTCGGAAAACCAAATGAATTGTTATTCATAACTTGAATTTGACAATTTGCTTAATTTATGTATTTTGGTGCTCACTTATGACTCCAACCAATTACTTGTAGGCATGGGTTTTATATTCCCCCTTCTTTCTAGCCCAAATCGCCCTGTTGTGGTTCTTGCTTAGCACAATAGTGTGTATTGTATTCTGAAGTATTCCTGTTACTAACCTTGGCTTGTTTGTTATCTATTCTGCTCTCCATTTCCGTGTCATTTTGGCTTGTCTACAGTTTGCCAGATTTTTCCTTCCCTTAACCTCAGCTTTCTCTTTGACTATTCTGTACATTAAGTCTAGTCACTCTACGGCCGGCAATAAAGCACCTTTACCTTTGTTGTTTTTTAGAGTCTGTGTGTGTGGTTTCCATTACTCTTATCATGAGACATCAGCATATTGATGATGTTGAAATCAAAACAGTTATTAAGGTTATAGAGAGAAGCAGTGTAAATGGAGAATAAAAAAGGACCAATAATAGAGTTTTGGTGAACACCAACTGAGACAGGCATTGGGGAAGAGGTGGCACAGGATAAGAAGACACTAAATGACCATTCAGATAGATAAGATGAAAAGCAGGAAAGTACAGTGTCATGGAGTCAAAGATTATGGAGGTTTTGAAGAAAAAGAGACTGGTAAACAATCGAGAGGTTGAGATAAATTAAGAGATTGTAACAACTTTTAGATTTAGCAGTGATTGAGTTGCTGGTGGCTTTGGTAAGACTAGTTTCAGTAGAATGGAGGGAGTGGAAGACAGATTGAAGAGTGTCATCAAGGCAGTTAATAAAGAGAAAATGAGCATGATGGATAAACACAAGCTGCTCAAGAAAAATAGAAGTGAAGGGGAATGGTAGTTAGACAAAGGTGGTGGATAGAAGGAAAATTAAGGGCAATAGATGGCTTATTGTAGGATAGAATTTATGATTGTATGATTGAGGAGAGAGAAGATGCCAGTAGACCGAGAGAAGTTGGAAAGTGTTAGGAATTGGACTAGATTAGGTAAAATAAATTAGATAAGGTGAGAGAGGAGTGGATCATGAAGACTAGACATGGTGAGAGAGGATAGAAGAAGTTTAGACACCTCTTCTTCAGAGATTTGTGGGAAAGAGTTAAGAGAGGAAGAGGGAACAGAATGAAAGCTGAGTACTTGAGGGGAGAAGGGTAGAAGCGAAGGAGGGGTTTTTGCATTCCTAATTTGTTTAATCCTGTCAGTAAAGTGACATGCAGAATCACATCTAAAACTAGTAGCTCCCTAACATTCTCTAAGTATAAGAGAACACACATGCACACCTGCATATTTGCCAAACAGATTACATAATTAATAGTCTAAAGACAGAGAGATATCAACCATAACATAATAAAGTACCTGATGTGCATTTCATTCATATACCAAGCTGTTGGGAGTGCAAATTAAATTCCAGTGTAGTAATCCATGTATACCTCCTGCTATTGCAAGATCTATATATGATAAAATGGCCACCCACAGTGAGGTAAAATCAACATGATATCCCTGTTGGATGTGGCCTAACGTTATCATTATGTTTCCTTACAGCAACCACATGGGTAACCAATGTGTATTATCTGACCAAGGGGCATAGTTTATATAGGAAACAAACAGAGAAAAGGGCAATTTAATTTTCACTATGCACCATCTAACCACATCCTTCATTTCCTTCTTACTGTACTACATGTTTCTGGAGCTGCTTGAGATCTCACTCCATTACCTACTCATCCTCTTTACAACTTACCAGTGACTGAAATTATCCTTTAATTCTCTCTGGCCATTACCTTCACATCCCCCTGCTACCTCTTGTCTCAAATCCCCCCTTCAACATATAGATTGTAAGCTCATAGCCTATAAAGCTGACTTTGTACAAAGGAACTTTAATAGCTAGATCCCAGCTCGCAGGCAGAGCATCTTTACCTTTTGTACTGATTAAGCAATTTAAATGTTTGTGGAATTAGATATCATGTAAAATACAGAATGTACTCAAAATGCCATTCACTACATCCCACATATATAACTGGAGCCCCTTGAGAGAACAACTATATTTTCATTTTTATTTAACCCCTTAAGGACAGAGCTTCAGAAGCTTGACTTACGCTTAATGACACAAGCAATTTTTGCATTTTCTTGCTGTTTGCGTTCAACTGCAATTTGCATCTCTCTCATTTATTGCACTGACACATATTATATACTGTTTTTTTAAAGCACAGAAAGGGCTTTAATTTGATATAACATATATATATATATATATATATATATATATATATACTTATTATAAAAAAAAACAGAAAAATGCAAAAAAAATGAGAAATATTGTTTTTTTTTACAGTTTTTGCAATCATAATGTGTGCATAATTAGTGCAGGTTAAGGAAAGTAATTAAAAATGAATTCATTTATTTGTTCTGATTTACAGAATATATAATGTGTCTGGGATTTTCAGTTTTTTTTGGTAGTTACAGGTCACAAAGCACAAGGAGTAAAATAAAATTTTAATGTGGAGCGATTTTAGAATTTGGTATGTTTGTCTTGTAAGCCTAATAGCCATAAAATAAAACAAAATTGCCACACAAAAGTATATATTTATATAAAGTAGACATCACAGGCTATTTACCTAAGGTTGTTTTGACACTTTCTACGTAGCCATTTTACCGCCAACCTCTGCTAAATATTGGAGTAAAATTGTGTTTTTTGGGGGTTTTCGCACACAAACGTATAACAAAGAACTTCTCATGTGTATTTTGTAAAGTTGGTGTGTGCTATTCCTGTACAAAGTTTTATTATGTGTTCAGTTACTTCTGCTGAGTACAACGGTACCCCCATTGTATGTCTTGGCACTATTTAGTGAAGCTACAGTGCCATACAGGAGACCTGTCCTTTTCAGTATTCACAGTAGAATTTTGAGAGACGGATTTAATGAGCCTATGCTTCCATTTGGGGTATTATAACAGTTTGACTGTTCAAAAACCCCCACAAAGGCCTACCATTTGTAAAAGTAGACACTCCAGGGCATCTCATAAGGTGCATATTGTGCCTTAACATGCCCCCATTTTTTTACCATTACATGCCAAAGTATGTGGTAAAAAATAATTTTGTGCATTTTTTACATACGGATTGCATTTTTGCTGGGCATTTTGTATATTTCATATGTGCCACTAAGTTCAAACCCCCCCAAATTATGCTCAGCTAAGTCTTCTGAGTAAAAGGACACCCCCATTGTATGTCTATGGCACTATTTCGTGAAGCTACAGTGCCATGCAGGAGACCTGTCCTTTTCAGTATTCACAGTAGAATTTTGAGAGACGGATTTAATGAGCCTATGCTTCCATTTGGGGTATTATAACAGTTTGACTGTTCAAAAAAAAAAACACAAAGGCCTACCATTTGTAAAAGTAGACACTCCAGGGTATATCATAAGGTGCATATTGTGCCTTAGCATGCCCCCATTTTTTCACCAATATATGCCAAAGTATGTGGTAAAAAATAATTTTGTGCATTTTTTGACATACGGATTGCATTTTTGCTGGGCATTTTGTATATTTCATATGTGCCACTAAGTTCAAAACCTCCAAATTATGCTCAGCTAAGTCTTCTGAGTAAAAAGACATCCCCAATGAATGTCTTTGGCACTATTTTGTGAAGCTACAGTGGCATATTGGAGACCAAGCCATATCAGTTTTTACAGAACTTTGAATTTTGACGCTGGGCCTATGTGCAATTTCCAAGCATCTTCGTAAGTTTTAAATTCAAACTACCCCACAAAGGCCTACCATTTCTTAAAGTAGACACCCCAGGGTATTTCAAAAGGCATATTTTGAACCTTAGCGTGGGATAATTTTTCCGCTAGCTTGTACCAGGTGTAGTGGTAATAAGCGTTTTTTCTGCCTTTTTGACACACAAAGTGAGTTTGCACAGTATATTTTGCAAACCTTATGTGTGCTACGACTGTATAATACTTCATATGTTGCTCAGCTATGTCAGCTGAGTACAAAAATACCCCTGTATGTACCTTTGCCAGGTATATGTGGACATCAGAGGGGCACATTTGGGACATAGTCATTCCAGTTTTTTTCAAACTTTAAATTTTTATGCTGTGCCCATGTCCCATTTTAGAGTATTTTACCAGGCTATATAATTCAAACTACCCCACAAAGGCATACCATTTCTTAAAGAAGACATCCCAGGGTATTTCAAAAGGCATATTTTGAACCTTAGTGTGGGATCATTTTTCCGCTAGCTTGTACCAGGTGTAGTGGTAATAAGCGTTTTTTCTGCCTTTTTGACACACAAAGTGAGTTTGCACAGTATATTTTGCAAACCTTATGTGTACCACCACTCTATAATACTTTATATGTTGCTCAGCTATGTCGGCTGAGTACAAAAATACCCCCGTATGTACCTTTGCCAGGTATATGTGGACATCGGAGGGGCACATTTGGGACACAGCCATTCCATTTTTTTCAAACTTTAAATTTTTACGCTGTGCCCATGTCCCATTTTAGAGTATTTTACCAGGCTATATAATCCAAATACCCCATAAAGCCATACCATTTCTTAAAGAAGACATCCCAGGGTATTTTTTGAACCTTAGCGTGGGATCATTTTTCCGCTAGCTTGTACCAGGTGTAGTGGTAATGAGCGTTATTAAATTATTTTTTTAACTTTTTAAAACTTTTTTTACTTTTTAAAACTATTTTTTAAACTTTTGTTTTGCTTATTCATTTTTTTAAAGTTTCCTAAACTTTCGTAAAACTTTTTTTTACAGATTTAACATTTTTCTAAGCTTTTTCTTTTACTGTTAACCCCTAACTAGCAGTAAGCAGCACTAACAGTAAATTCCCCATTTTCCCATAACTCCCACCCACCCCAGCTAGCAAAATATTTAATTATACAATATTTAAATTAGTTAATTAAATTAATTTAACCCCTGAGGGTTAAAAAATAAATAAAAGTTCATCGTCAGGGGTTAAAAAAAAAATTAGATCACAGTATAATACTGTGATCTGTATTTTGATCACTGTAGGCAGTGATAGACTGGCAGGGAAGGGGTTAATTTTTATTTGGACTGGGTAAAGGGTTTATTTTTTTTTTAATTTTTTACTTAAACGTTATTAAAACTTTTTTTAACTTAATTTTTTAACTTTTTAAAGCTTATTTTAAAACTTTTTTTAACTTTAACCCCTAGTTAGCCTAACACTAAATCCCCCAATTCCCCACTAACTTCCACCCTCCCCAGCTAGCTAAATTTATAATTTTAAAATATTTAAATTAATTAATAAAATAAATTTAACCCCTGAGGGTTAAAAAAAAGAATTAACCCTCAGGGGTTAAAAAAAAAAATCAGATCATATTAAAATGTAATCCCTGCCAATTGATCACTGTAGTCAGTGATCAATTGGCAGGGAAGGGGTTAATTTTTTATT
The DNA here is from genome assembly GCF_036172605.1 of Pelobates fuscus. NCBI lineage: Eukaryota > Metazoa > Chordata > Amphibia > Anura > Pelobatidae > Pelobates > Pelobates fuscus. Next base: position 241,228,662 of record NC_086321.1, on the reverse strand, counting down.
AATATGGGTAAAGGGGGGTGGGATTTTAATTTAACTTTTTTTTTTACACACCAGGGGGCAGAATCACTGAAGATCCGTCTCCCTGCACTTCACACTGAACCCGGAAGTGCAGGGAGGCGGAGGTGAGTATGCAGAGCACATGTGCCCGCTCAGACATGCTGTCAGAGCGGGCACATGTACTGGGACAGCCCGATCCGGCCCGATCCGGCTCTACTACAGAGGCAGACCGGAGCACCATTAACCCCACGATCGCCGCGATTGCGGCTATCTGGGGTTAATTTTACCGCGTGACGGACGAGGTCCGTCATCCGTCGTTAGGGGTATCCCCTGGATGACGGACCTCGTCCGTCACCCGTCGTGAAGGGGTTAAGAGGCTAAATGTTTTTTGTTTTGTTTTTTTTGTCTCATATAGCATACAATCTTAACCCCTTAAGGACCAAACTTCTGGAATAAAAGGGAATCATGACGTGTCACACACGTCATGTGTCCTTAAGGGGTTAATGTTCTACTGTTTCTAAAAAAACATATAAAGTAAGAAAATGTTAATGGCATTTAGTGGCCAGCTTAATAGTTTTTCTTCAATGGAGTACTTTTTTCAGGTTTCTATTTCAACTATCTAATATGTTTAACCCCTTAAGGACCGCTGACGGTTCAGGACCGTCAGCGGTAAAACGTGCGTTTGGACCGCGGACGGTCCTGAACCGTCATAACGGTTTTGGGCTACTTACCTGATCGCCGTCGGTCCCATGGCGGCGATCAGCTCTCTTCCCGGTGCAGGGGGGTTGCCTGTCTGCCCGGGCAGCCCCCCCTCCCCAGATCAGGACCCCACGGCCATGTGATCACTCGATCACATGACCGCAATAGGGGTCTTTGTATCTGCCTGCAGGGGGACTGTCTGTGCTGACAGGCAGTCTCCCTGCAAGTGAAAAATCAGAAATAAAGTTTTAAAATAAAGTAATAAGTGTGAAAAAAATTATAATATGTGTATATATATATGCTATATATACATGTATTATATCTATATATACCTATATATAATATGTATATATATCATATATATATAATGTCACACTAAGTGTATTTTTATATTTATATATACGTATATAATTATAAAAATACACTTATATTTAAATTACACACGAATATATACAATATATATAATAACTATATATATGGTATATATATATTATTATAAAATACAAATAATATGTTAATAAAAATAAATAACAAAAAATTAAAATAATTTTTAATAATTAAAAAAAAATTATATATATATATTCAGTTTTATTCTAACAGTATTTTGATATTGATATATATATATTTATATCAAAATACACTTAGAATGTAATGATATATATATCTATGAATAAATAAATAAATAAAAATAATACGAAATATACATATGTCCACATACATAATTACATAAATAATTTCATAAATATACACGTAGACGTCAAATATATAAATATGTATATATATTAAAATTCTACGTGCATATTTATGTAATATTTTTACCTAATTAAGTAATTTTAATGATTGCAATTTGAGGGACCTGCCTGCCAACCCAGGCCAAAAGTCCAGATAATTTAATTTGCTAGCACTGTGTTTAACCCTGTAACTTTCTATGACACCCTAAATCCTGTACATGGGGGTACTGTTTTACTCGGGAGACTTCGCTGAACACAAATATTAGTGTTTCAAAACAGTAAAACATATCACAGCGATGATATTGTCAGTGAAAGTGACGTTTTTTGCATTTTTCACACACAAACAGCTCTTTCACTGAGGATATTATTGCTGTGATATATTTTACTGTTCTGATACACTAATATTTGTGTTCAGCGAAGTCTCCTGAGTATAACAGTACCCCAAATGTAGAGGTTTTATAGTGTTTGTAAAAGTTACAGGGTCAAATATAAGGCTTGATTTTACTTTTTTTTTTTTTATTGAAATTTGTCAGATTGGTTAGGTTGCCTTTGAGAGCGTATGGTAGCCAAGGAATGAGAATTAGCCCCATGATGGCATACCATTTGCAAAAGAAGACAACCCAAGGTATTGCAAATGGGGTATGTTCAGCTTTTTTTAGTAGCCACTTAGTCACAAACACCGGCCAAAGTTAGCGTTTTTTGCATTTTTAACACACAAACAAATATAAATGCTAACTTTGGCCAGTGTTTGTGACTAGGTGGCTACTAAAAAAGACTGGACATACCCCATTTTGAATACCCTGGGTTGTCTACTTTAAAAAATATGTACATGTTAGGTGTGTTTCGGGGATTTATGACAGATAACGGTGTAACAATGTCACTATTGATACATTTAAAATATATATATATTGAAACAGCAATTTCCTACTTGTATTTATAGGCCTATAACTTGCAAAAAAAAGCAATAAAGCATGTAAACACTGGGTGTTTTTAAACTCGGGACAAAATTTTGAATCTATTTAGCAGTTTTTTTCATTAGCTTTTGTAGATAAGTAAAAGATTTTTCAAGTAAAAGTCCAAAAACATGTTTTTTTTTTTATTTTTCACCATATTTTATTATTTTTTTTAAATACAATATATGACATAATATAAATACTGGTATGTAAAGAAAGCCCTTCTTGTCGTGAAAAAAACAATATATAACTTGTATGGGAACCGTAAATGAGAGAGCGGAAAATTACAGCTAAACACAAACACCACAAAAGTGTTAAAACTGCTCTGGTCCTTAACGTACAAACATCGCAAAAACAGGCCGGTCCTGAAGGGGTTAAATGAAGAAATACTGCAAATTTGAGAAATACAGACGTGTCAGTTCCCAGTAGTAATTTGTTCCTCTCTAATTTTCAGTATGGAAGTTCTTAGAAATCCACCAGCATAACTTTTATTCTCATACTTTATACATGTAAAGGACCTGACAATTTAATTTACTAGATAACAAATTCAATCTTGCCTTAAGGTAGAATGCATCTTTAACAAATAACAATGAATACAACATGTTTATTACAGTGGAGATAATATTTTCTGCAACTTTATGACTACAGCAATACTCCAAATAATTAAAATCATTAGGGTAATTTATAGGGTATTGACAGGATGGTTGTAAAATTTACTACTGAAAAATAATGAATGTTGAAGTGTTGAAGCACAAGCTCATGTGGCCTGTAAACAATTATGTCAATTTTTTGTTTTTGTTTGTGCAAATAATGACAAAAACATATGTAAGGTAATAACAATATTCTGACTTTTTAATTTATATCTTGTTTTATCCTCAAAACAAAAATGAATACATTATAACTGAAGACTTCAAAAAAGTAATACAATAGCTTTTATTTAGCACTGATTTAATTGTAATAAGAACAAAATGTGTTTTTTTGTTAGTTTTGTGTGTGCATAACAATTATAGTTGGCATAAGCAAATGAAAGGGAGCTTTTTCTTAAAGGGACACTATAGTCACCAGAGTAACTTCAGCTTATTGGATTTGTTCTGGTGAGTAGAATCATTACCTTTAGGCTTTTTGCTGTAAACACTGTATTTTCAGAGAAAATGCAGTGTTTACATTACAGCCTAGTGATCACTTCACTGGCCACTCCTTTAGATGGCTGTTAGAGATCCTTCCTGGGTCATGGCTGCCTAAAATGCTCCAAACATTCAGTATCTCCTCCCTCTGCATGCAGACACGGAACTTTCCTCACAGAGATTTATTGATTCAATTCATCTCTATGAGGAGATGCTGATTGGCTAGGGCTGTGTTTGAATCATGCTGGCTCTGCCCCCTTGTCAGTGATTGGATCAGGCCACCACTTCTGCTGATGTCAGCCTGCTTGTTTTTTTTTTTTTAGACAAACAGCATGCAGATCCACAGCTTCTGGCTTGAATACAGTAAGATTTTAACTATATTTATGGAGGCACGAGGGGCCCAGGGAGGCTAGATGGTGGTTTTAACACTACAGGGTCAGGAATACATGTTTATGTTTCTGACCTTATAGTGATCCTTTTTTCTTTTCCAGATCTTCAGTAGATTTCTCTATAATTTGGCATCATTACTTGGATTGCCATAATTAAAGGCACCAAATTAAGGATTAATCTACTAAACACAACAGCTTCCAAATAAGGTACCATATTTAAAAGTACCAATTTAGGAAGGTCTCTAGTACACATCAGTGGAGGCATGTCCATAGGAGCACTTGGAGCACAACCCCAATAGATTCTATGTGTGGAAAAATATTATTTGCAGTAGTTTAGAAACACAAAAAAATATTTTGTTTTGGTGGAAGGGTGGTAAGTCAAAAAATAAAGGGACAAAACATTGTGTCTTTAATTCTGTAATAGGTATCAGTTCTGCAGTTAGCCTCCAGCCTCATTGCTAGTTGTTTGGAGAAGCTTACTTGAGAACATCTATACATTTCACAAAAATGGGGATGGTTTAAAATCTGCCGTGTTTAAGTAGGTTTGGCACATGCCCAGTGTTCTTTAAGTATGAATTCAGTAATTTACATTGAGTTGCCATGCGAACAACAGAGTCAGCTGCCCATGAGCGGAGGCATGTTACTGGCCCCTCTATTCAGAAGTCATCATTGGCTGATGGCACCAGTGGGGGGTGGCTACAGTACCCACATCAGTGAGAAGCAAGAAGCCATCTTGGAAGTAATACAGAGAGAGTACAGCAGCAGCAGATCCTGACAACCTGCCAAATGTAAGTACACATTACCTTTTTTCTCTCTCCCAGTAGCCATCTACTACTTTACTCAAATATCTTATCATATATACATATATAATGCCAAAATACCAGAGTATTGCAGTGATACCTTTTTTATTGGACTAACATAATGTTTCAAGGTCAAGCTGTTGAGAGTTTTCCTTTCTTCCTCAGGTCTGAAGCAATACTGATCAATCTTAACACTTAAAACAACCGATAATGGGGAAGTGGGGTTAGTGGGGTGTCATAAATAGCAGAAGATGTACATGAAAGTGAAAGGTGCAGATTGGTTGAGAATAGCCAGAAAAAAGTAAATACAAAGTAAATACACAGAGGAGAGTCAATGACCTATTTAAAAAAAAAGAACCATTAAGTCCTTTTTTTCTGGTGTTGAAATGCGTGTTTTGTTCATGTGAGTCTCTTAAATTCCCTTTAAGAACTTTACTCATGTGTTCTTGGATGGAGTGATGAGTCTGGGCGAAGTGATGACCAGCAGGGGTACAATATTTGCTTTCCTTGTGGTTCTTGATTGAGAGTCTGTGTAGATTAAATCCAGGATTGACAAGGGGAGGGGGAAATTTCCGACACAGCGCAGTGTTGCCTGTCACTAATAGTTTTAATAACTCCTACTGCACATAGCTACAATCTACTTCAAAGTGTTCAGGTACTCTACATCTAAGATCTGAGATGATCATGCTGTGGCTAGTTGTGAAGCTTCAAACTGCAGGACTGGGGCTGTGAATCTAAGGACTGATTTGATTCTGATTTCAATATATTTTAATATGTAATGATTGTTAATTTTGTCAACCATGTCAGCTTCTTATTGGCTCCATATTACCACTGCAGATTAATAATATTGACAGCTTTAAAAAGGTAATAAGGAATCTATCCATGCCCAGCTGCATTAACCCTGTGTACACTGTGTACTGATAGTTAATCGGGAATCAGAAGTAGCTGACAGGGTTGGAGTATATCAGTATCTTAAAGCTTTAGCCATGTGCAAACTATGTGCTGAGAGCTAATGGAGTAGCTGACATGTTTCATAACAGCAGCACTATTTAATAGAAAGCTAATGTTATCATAGCAGGAACACTACTAAATATGAGATTATGTAAGAGAGAGCTAAAAGAGGGCTAGGAAGAGAGAGCCAACACATTTTTAAAGAGATATGTACTATGTTAATAAAAAAATACAAAATTAATAAAAGGAATGGAACATATCAGCTATGAAGAAAGGTTAACAAATTTAAACCTGTTTAGTTTAGAAAAACGTCGCCTGAGAGGGGATATGATAACATTATACAAATATATTCGGGGCCAATACAAACCATTGTGTGGAAATCTATTCACAAACCGGACTTTACATAGGACACGAGGCCATGCGTTTAGACTGGAAGAAAGAAGATTTCGTCTAAGGCAAAGGAAAGGTTTTTTTACTGTAAGAACAATCAGGATGTGGAATTCTCTGCCTGAAGAAGTGGTTTTATCAGAGTCCATACAGATGTTCAAACAGCTACTAGATGCATACTTGCAAAGACAGAATATTCAAGGATATAATCTTTCAATGTAGGGTAATAACTGCTTGATTCAAGGATAAATCTGACTGCCATTCTGAGGGTCAAGAAGGAATTTTTTGTCCTAGCTTGTTGCAAAATTGTGCTTCAAACTGTTTTTTTTTTTTTTTTCCTTTTGGATCAACAGCAAAAAACAAATGTGAGGAAGGCTGAACTTGATGGACGCAAGTCTCTTTTCAGCTATCTAACTATGTAACTATGTGGGTGTGGCAAAAGTGACCTTGCCACTGGTTCTTGGAGGGGCCTGCTGGCCAGCCTCTTGCCTCAGGACTATGGGCACTGCAATATACCTTGCCCAATGCACTTTAAAAGAGAGACCGACCGTTAGCCCTGATTCCCTGGAACAGTTTTGGGCATTGGACCATGTGCACGGTCGGTCAAAAATAATACTTCCCAGGAAATTCCTGAACCCCTGAACTGATCTGAGTGATTTTTGGATATGCTGGTCACTCAGATCAGGGCTATCAGGGGATGTAAATAATGAGATAATTGGATTAGATTAGTACAGTTCCTAAACTAATTCTCTCCCAGTCAGAGGGGAGGGATTGTGTGTTTGTATATGGGAGTGTCATGCATTTAATCACTGTTCTTATTGGTCTGTGTCGTTGTGTTGGAGTCCCCAACAAGGGCCATGTGGGCATTCCCCTTGAATGGGGACTTGCATAAAAGGCCATTCAGGCACCATTAAATTTGAGTTCCTGCTTACCCTCAGCATAGAGTCTCATCTCATGTGTGGGGGAAATGGCTGAATCTACCCTGGGGATTATAATCACTAGCTCTTTTAAGAACTGTTCCTGTTAAGCTCTCTGGAGTAGGAGAGGTTCACCCACTGGAAGTTGGATCCTGGTCTTGGGTCCAGGGTGGGTGGAGGACGGCGAGTTCCCAGCCAAGCTGTAATGCTGAACGTGAGGACTACAGTGCGGATGGTGTCTGGTGGAGTGCTTGGAGCCCTCGGTGAGCACTAGGAGCATCGACTGACGGAGGCAGTTCTGTGTAATCCATCACAGTGATCCTGACTGTGTGGAAAATGTATGAGTATCTACTTATTGTGCTCAGATCGATGTGTTATTGTTCTGTATTTTACTCAGCTCTACCTGTTGTATATGTATCTCTACAGTCTACCCAGCTCATGTATTGTATAGGTATCTTTATATTGTGCCCATCTCTGTGTATTATATCTGTATTTTTTTTTTCTCAGCCTTGTTGTGTTATTACTATAGCCAGGCTATGAATATGGGCATAAATAAGGATTTTTATTACAGTTTCACACATCGTGCACATATCAAAAATACAATGTGCAAATGGGAAAAAAATAAAATAAATAATACCACACTGAAGGAAATCCCACGCATGCTTAAAGGACCACTATAGTGCCAGGAAAACCAGGGCCGCCATCAGGGGGTGACAACCGTGACGGTTATCACGGGCCCGGCGGTCCTGGGGGGCCCGGACTGCTTTGGCAGTCCAGGGTCCCACAATTACACTCTGCACATATATATAGCGATCATCGCTATATATATGTGCAGCCGCGGGCCCCCCGGCTCCCTGTATTTGCAGAGGGGGCCCAGCGGACAGCAGGAGCACTTTCCAGCATTTGCCTGTCTCTGACTCCCGCGAGATGTGCGGCCGGTAGAGCGTTGCCATGGGTTACCATGGCAACGCTCCACGCGAAGCGCAAACCACGTCTCGCGGGAGTTAGAGACAGGCAAATGCTGGAAAGTGCTCCTGCAGTCCGCTGGGCCCCCTCTGCAAATACAGGGAGCCGGGGGGGCCCAGAATGCCATCGGACCACCAGGGATCAAAGGATCTTCCCCCCTCCCTGAACCAGGTAAGAAACAGGGAGGGGGGAATAACTTTCATTACATTCATACATGCACTACTAAACACACTAACACACACTGCATCCACTACACTAACACACACACACTGCATCCATTACACTAACACACACACTGCATCCACTGCACTAACACACACACTGCATCCACTACACTAACACACACACTGCATCCACTACACTAACACACACACTGCATCCACTACACTAACACACACACTGCATCCACTACATTAACACACACACTGCATCCACTACACTGACACACACACTGTATTCACTACACTGACACACACTCTGCATCCACTACACTAACACACACACTGCATTCACTACACTAACACACACTGCATCTACTAAACACACTGTATTCACTACACTAACACACTGTATTCACTACACTGACACACACACTGTATTCACTACACTAACACACACGCTGTATTCACTACACTGACACACAAGCTTTATTCACTACACTGACACACGCTTTATTCACTACACTAACACACATGCTTTATTCACTACACTAACACACACACTGCATCCACTACACTAACACACACATACTGTATTCATTACACTGACACACACATACTGTATTCACTACACTGACACACTCTGCATTCACTACACTAACACACACACTGCATCCACTACACTAACACACACTCTGCATTCACTACACTGACACACACACTCTGCATTCACTACACTGACACACACACTGAATTTATTACACTAACACACACTCTGCATTCACTACACTGACACACACTCTGCATTCACTACACTGACACACACTCTGCATTAACTATACACACAGCATCCACTACACAAACATCCTGTATTCACAGTACACGCACTACATCCACCACACATTTAAACATTCTGCATTCACTATACAGAGACACTGCGTCTAAAACACACACTACATCCACTAAACACATTGCATCTAGTACACACAAAAACTACATCCACTACACAAACCCACTACATCCACTACACACACTGCATCCGCTACACAAACACACACTCTGCATTCACTGCACAAACAGTATCTAATACACACAAACACTACATCCATTACACACATTCTAATTCACTTCCACTATACACACCACATTCAGTCCTGCATCATTGTCTGCGGACTAGGTAAGAGTCCTGTGGGCGGACTCGTGGGCGGGCCTGGGGGGATGGGGCGGGCCGGGGGGATGGGGCGGGGGGGCCCAGACCTTGTGCTTTGTCAGGGGCCCCAAAATTTCTGGTGGCGGCCCTGAGGAAAACAAACTTGTTTTACTGGCACTATAGGGTCTTTAGTTTCCCCCAACCCTCAGGGTCCCACTCCCGTTGGGCTCAAGGGGGCTGAACTGGTTAAACACTTACCTTTCTCCAGCACCGGGCTCCCTCGGTTTTCACAGTGAGAAGTGTGGAAGCGCCTCTAGGGGTTGTCAGTGAGACAGCCTCTAGAGTCTGGATTAACCCTAGTGTAAACATAGCAGTTTCTCTGAAACTGCTATGTTTACAGCTGTAGGGTTAAAACCTGGGGGACCTGACACCCAGACCACTTCATTGAGCTGAAGTGGTCCTGATGCCTATAGTGGTCCTTTAAACTCCTTTACTGTGTTAGCCTCTACCACTTCAGCTGGAAGGCTATTCCATGCACTCACTACCCTCTCAGTAAAGTAATACTTCCTTATATTTTTTTTAAACCTTTGCCCCTCTAATTCAAGACTGTCCTCTTGTTGTGGTAGTTTTACTTATTTTATAGTCTCCTCCTTTTCTGTGTTGATTCTCTTTATGTATTTAAATATTTCTATCATATCCCCCTGTCTCGTCTTTCCTCCAAGCTATACATGTTAAGATCCTTTAACCTTTCCTTGTAAATTTTATCCTGCAATCCATGAACCAGTTTAGTGGCCTTTCTCTGAACTCTCTCTAAAGTATCAATATCAATACCACTTTATATATCTATTGAGCTATATTGATATGCATTCTGCATTCATGGAACAATTTTGTTATCTTGAGAATAGATAATAGAATAAGGCATACAATTAAAAGAGAATATCAGGAGAGATGGGTAAAGGTATAGATTACCGGTATTACTCTAAGAAATAGAACCCTAAAAGAACGTGGAAAGTTAAAACGTAACTTTTAATGCGAAATATCTAAAAATACAGGGCCACCGTCCTACTCACCCAAAGAAAACAAACTATATACATTTTGAAAATAAATAAGGGGGGTGTGGCTGACCGCCGAGCAAGATGGCCGCATAAGAATCAGCACCCACACATAGGTTCCACTAACATCGCTAATTTTTAAGCAGAAAAGATAATTAGCAACAACAATCAACATGGCGCAATCCAAATCCAAAAAATCCACTACAAAGACGGACAAACTAAGCTTTTTCAGCCAAAAATCGACAATCAATAAGATGGCGGCGAGGACCACGATACTGATCTCACCTCCGCACCAAACGACGAGCCTCGAACATCAGAGTGCCTCATGAGAGGCCACTTCGAGAGGGCCATGGAAACCATGTCGCAAAATTAATAAATACCTGGAGTTGACAGCGGACCAGATCAGAAAAGAGGTACGGAACCTCACAGTCAGGACCTCCTCTGTAGAACAGCACTGCCAGGACTTGGCCTCCACACAAACCGAAACGACAAGCCATCTACAAACCCTGCAGCACCAAATGGAGAATATGGAAGCTCGTATGGCGGACTATGAAGACAGGGCACGCCGGAACAATCTGAGGCTGCGTGGAGTTCCAGAATCCGTCATTCCAGAAGACTTACAAGTTTTTGTGAGAGGCCTCCTGCATGTTTACATAACAGACATCCCAGTTGACATGCTCTTCATTGACAGAGTGCACAGGGTTCCGAAACCGAGATATCTGCCTGGCTCCACACCCCGCGACGTTCTCTTCAGAGCCCACTATTATCACATTAAAGAGCTCGTCGCTTATCCCACGGTACGCATCATGACGTACCTATCCGCTGCAACCCTCAGACGCAGAAGAGAAGGTCAACAGGTCACATCGGAGCTGCGGAACCAAGGGATCCGCTCTAGATGGGGCTTCCCCACACATCTTATTATCACAAGGAACGGAGAAGCGAAATCCTTGTCTACCCCGGAGGAAGGCTTAAAAAAGCTAGCAGAATGGGGCCTACTCACCACGAAATCGAAGGAAGCATACCCCACAGCCAGACAAGGCCGCAGCCCCCTGTGGACTAACATCACAAACTGACCGCCATGTGGCACAATTTGCCGCAAGTGACCTTTGCATGACCTTTGCTCATGTGATAAGTGGTTACCCTATGTCACTGTTCAATGTAATGTTTGATTTAGTAATAATTTCTTACACTTACAGCCTTTACCAATATGCATCATTTAACCTATCTACAGACTACAATGTGTAGGTAAGATAGTGCCTTACTGTCATGGATCTAAGATCAGGTCCTAGCACCTCAAGGCAGCCCCACCTATAGGTACTCAATTAGGAGACTCGGTAAGATGGAGATTTCACACCCCTCCGCCACCAGAAAGTACCCCTTCTATTTATAACACCAATTGCTGGCGCAACAGGACAACAATCACACCCCATGAAGGCAGGGCAACAGCCTTAATCATTAACAGCTGACCCCAGACCACATACGGGGCGGCATACCTCCCCATGAGAACTGGGTGACACACCAATTTACAGCCCCCCTCCTCAAGGGGCACTGGACCAAAGTAAGCCCGCCACCCATGCCCACGATCAGGAACTTTCTCCAACTAAGCACAATTCGGGGGATAATGAAATGTGTGGAGGGGCAGCTACAGAAACCCATAGTGGGCATTTAAGGTGAACAAGAACTCAGCTAGAGGCCCATCCATCTGCCCACCACCTTCACAGTGGAAATTAATGACAATCATTATCTAACACAGACCCGGGCACCGTCACCCACCCTCCCTGATATTGCGAGACGTATGTGGACACTGGCCAGCTTTACCCAAACCACCCGAAGCAGTAAGCCCCACAGCCGCAACCCCTAATAACTCCTATCACACAAAGCCCAAGGGTCTCCATAATGGGGGCTGATGGCAGGTTGCTACACGATGGCACCTACGCTACTGTTAACACCATCGCTGTTTAATTAATCCACATGAATATTATGATGTTTCTATAACTTGCTCATCTTTATTGAAATGATGTATATGACATTGCATTGACTGATTGTTCACTGTTTTACGTTAATGTTATAAATTAATGTTTCTGTTAACTTCCACAATCCAAACTGGAACCCAAACAGCCACCCGATTGGAAGTCTCGACTCCCATCCCCCGCTGTGTGACCGACACACCGGACCAAACAAGATCCCAGACCAATCCCTAGACCCTCCCCTACCCCCCCTGCACCCTCTACCAAGAGTACTTAATAAACTGCCTACCAACACAAACGCCCCCGTACTAATCTGCGGGGAACCTTAAACACACCATGGACTCACGCATAGACTCAACAGTTCCTGCCACCTCAAACAGACACCTTAAGCTCAAAAAAAACAACAAAGCACTCACAAAACTAATACACAACCATGGCCTTTATGATGTCTGGAGGACACTCCACCCGACAGCAAGGGAATACACATTCCACTCACAGGTCCACAAAACCTACTCCATAATTGTTCACATCCTCACCTCGGGATCTCTCCTCCTGCAAATCATGGACTGCACTATAGGAAACATAGTGTGGTCGGACCATGCCCCCCTCATCATGACTATACAAGACCAATACCATCATCGAGGCAGACCTCCGTGGTGTCTAAACGACACACTCCTGAGTGTGCTCACAGAAACCCTATGAGAATTCTTCGAGCTTAACGACTCCCTAGAGGTCTCCACCACCACACTCTGGCAAGCCCATAAAACGGTTATGAGGGGAATACTACTTAGACGCGCATCCTATCTTAAGTGAAAATGCGAAAAAGAACATACAGACCTCCTGAGAACGCTTTGGGACACGACAAATGGGCATCTCTTGAACCCATCTTATGAGCAGGCCAAATCCATTGTAGACATCACCAACAAAATTAATAACCTGACCCTTAACAAGATAGCCCACATACTAACTAAACTAAAACTGAAAACGTGCACACAAGGTAATAAAGCTGGAAAACATCTAGCAACACTACTTAAGCAAAAACAAGCAAATTCCAAGATCCCATATCTAATTGCACGGACAGGGGAGAAAATCCACAACTCGCAAGACATCAACGATGAGATGGCTGACTATTATTACACACTCTACAACTTGAAAAATGACCCCATCCTGCACCAACCTACCGAGCGAGAAATCAATACTCTTCTCCAACAGACAACGCTGCCTACATTGTCGACAGCTCACAAACAAGCCATACAAAACCCAATCACTATACAAGAAATTGTAGATACGATCCAGGCACTTCCACCCAGCAAATCACCGGGCCCAGACAGGCTAACCAACTCATACTATAAACAGTTTGCACTGCTCCTAGCCCCCTACTTACAGAAGCGGTTTACTCATATTCTCAGCTCAGGAGACATGCCAAAGGAGATGCTAATACCACATGTTGCCACTCTCCCCAAACCTGGAAAGCCCCCAAACAGGAGCCAAAACCTTTGATCAATATCTCTGTTGAACACAGACGTAAAGCTCATTGACAAAATTTTCTCCAATAGACTAGTACCCGTTATCCCAACGCTCATCAAGGAGGACCAGGTGGGCTTCGTGGGAGGTAGACAGGGAGCAGATGGCACACGCAAAATCCTAAATTTGCTATACGGGATGCGAGGCCACATTATTTTCAGCCTGAGTGCAAGGATACAGCCACAGTAATATATATATATATATATATATATATATATATATATATGTATATATATATATATATGTATATATATATGTATATATGTGTGTGTGTGTGTGTGTGTGTCTAAACTGCTATAATAACGTATATAATAACTTAGATAATTAAGTCTAAACTATAATTAATTTCCTCCATTTGTAGAATGCATACACGCACTTTCTCCAAAAAGATCAATATTACATACATAATTTCAAAATGTAAACAATGTACTTATTATATGTTTTACAATATGTAAAATAATTTACATATTGTAAGTTATTAGATTTCCTAAAACATAAAAATTTAAATTTTGACTACTTGATAGTCTTTTATTGAAAATCATATTCACTGTTACACCATCCTTTATACTGTCCCTATCCAAAAGATACATAAAAGAATAACAATTATTTTTAAATATTGATTACCAAATATGTTTCTACACTCATCCATACATTTGGTGAATTATTCCCATTTACATCAAAGAAAACATTTAATATCCACTTCAGCATTGAGACCCCTGGGCTCCAAAGTGCTCAAATGATGGATCCAAAAGGTCTCCCTCTGCGCCAGCCTTTCATCCCCATTTCCTCCTCTTCAGTGGGGCCTAATATGTTCAATACCTAAACAGACAAAATACTGCTAATTGAAATAAGGATATGTGTTGTAGTGAACAGGAACAGTGTGGTTAATTATTACCTTCCTACAGTTAACATGATGTTCTAGATTCTGTTCTATCTTTTCATTTTTCAGAGTTTGTTTAATACTGTACTGGAAGCAAGGGAATGCACTCATAAAGGGATTAACCCTTGGAGACTACAATAGTAGTGGAAAGAAAAAGAGTGAGAAGGTGAGTGCCCTTAAATATAAAATATAGCTTTTAATAGTATAGTTAAAATGAATAGTGTACTAGCTATACACGTGAGTAGAGTGAATAACAATTGTCACTAAAAATGACACAATATATAAAATAATTGATTGGCCATATAGGTAAATAATCCTAAAGGGAAACAAACTCACACTTATAAATAAGCTGCAATCAAGGTCTAAATAAGGAGGTCCTGTTCAAAAGTTTTCAGGATCCTTCTCCTTGTGTGTATGCAAAAACCATAAGGTTTTAGCACTAAAGTAGCTAGATGATACACCTCTAAAAATAGAGATATATAAGTTGAGTAGAGTCCCAAAAGAAGAAAAGAGCTGCATATAGTGGTGATTATAACAGTAAACCATGCTTTGTTAACATAAAAATACAGGCATCGAGTGTCTGATACACATGCAGCAATAGGATACCTAAGAGAAACATATCGTTACATACAGCAATATTAATCTTCGTTGTTCCTATGTATATCTACAAGCATGGAATATATATGTGGCTAATAAAGACAAAAATGTGTCTGCACAGTCAATGCCCACAATCACAGTGCATTTTGATCGAAGAGAGGCACTGGAATGTGTATAGATAGTGCTAGAAAAAGATGTATCTGCACTAAATAGAATAACTCCTGCTATAGAGCTGGGGAGTAATGCCTGAATAGATCAGGGATATCGTCAGGATAAACCCCCACTATTGTTGCCGGAGTTAGGCTCGAGATTCCAAGGTCAGTGCAAAATGTGTTTTGGTCTGAGCACAAACCCATGCAATTCTCATCTGCGGATCGCCCGAGAGCCCCTAGCACCTGACGCGCGTGTTTCGCCCACAGCTCATCAGAGGCCTCTCTTCGATCAAAATACACTGTGATTGTGGGCATTGACTGTGCAGACACATTTTTGTCTGTGTTAGCCCCACAGACTAGGATGCACCTCTAGTCACAGTCTGCGTCACATCCACTAGAGGTGTTACTAGGCAGCAATGTAAATAGTGCTTTTTCTCTGAAAATGCAGGGTTGTAATTGCTTAGACTGCAGGAACATGCTAAAAACACCAGAACCAAAACATACATTGAAATGTAGGACGATCGTTGTAATGCTCCTTTGGTTGATATACACTCGGTTTCTATACACTTGGTTGATGTACACTTCCTAAACAGTCATGACATTACTATAAATATGTCAGGTTTTAGTCTACTTTACCAATTTAATTTCTTCAACACTATTCAGTAAACCTTATTCCTTCATAGAAAACCTTCTACATTAACATTTCATTTAAAAACACCAGATTGCACGAGTCAAATCATGATGATACTAATGAGACATACTAAAATACTAACCTAAAATAGTAACTGATCAAAACGCTTTTTATCCATTTTAAATGACATCTCTAGCAGAGACACTGAGAATCGCATTGATCCCCTTGCTGAGGGTTCTATCGACTTGATCTGTCACAGGCTGTTCTGCGTAGTGTGCCTTGAAGCATGTATGAAAGCCTTTCATCTAAGGTATTATATATTATTTAAAAATGTCAAACTGGTATTGCTATAGTGGAAACCTAAAAGATTTAGATTGAACTTGGAAAATGTAAGTGCAAACATTGTTTGCTAAGAAGTATAGTCATTGAATAGTATCCTGTGGGGAATTAACCAAAAGCAGGCAATAATATCTGCAAGTTGCAAAAAAACTCCAGTTCAAGTAAATTAGCTATTTTTATTTTACTTTTGGTCTAAATTTTACAAACTGATTGACTTATTACAGCTTATTACATGTGTTGCACAATCAATTATTTATTATAAATATTTATTATACATAAACCTGCAACTTCAATAAATCTTCTAGTCTGTAAACAGAAATATTCACAAAAACCAATGCACATTATGCTTGATGTAAACTATCAATATGTAAATGTGATAAAGTTTGATACTCAGAATTTATAAGCAAGGATTTTCCCTGGGATTGCTCTAAGCATTGAAATATATACAATTTCTTCTGATAGTGATTCTCTAGAAATGCATATTAACTTAGACCAAAATAACTTTATGTATATATAAAGGTTGGTAACTGTACCAAAATGTACTTCCAATAACCCCTTATTTAAAGGGACACTATAGGCACTGTAAATGCTTTATATCATTGAAGTAGTTATAGTGGCTGTTGTTTAATTTAATTCAGCATTAAACAGCTGAATGTTTTAATGCTAAACAATAGTCAGCAGCATACCTCCAGTGAAGGTATCTGTGGGCAGATAGTGACCTTCATTCCATATTAAACTGTTTGAAAATGTTTAAACACTGCATAGAGGGACTCCATTCCAGTGAGATGGAATAGTTAGTGCATAGAGTGTCCTTTTAAATGTAAATCATGTAGATTGCAAGTTGAGTGGAGAAGAGTGTAAATTTATGTGCAATGTGAAATTTACCTGAGTGACCTTCTAGCTTGTCTACAAACATTTACCACACCCATCAAAAATATAAACTCCATGGCTTTTTTGTTCAATACAATGTTGCATTAATATGCTATTGTGTTATAACAGAACAGCCCAATTCTAATGGCTATTTCCCACACCAAATTCTTTATTTTGAAAATGATTAAGTTAAGGGAAGGCAAAAGAGTTTAATACATATATAAGTTGCAAATTTGAAAAATACAAATAAGAAATAAAAATATATATAAACAAGGAAATAAAAATAGTTTTTAACACAGGTATCGCACAAACTACAGGCCAGTGTAGTGGTTATGATGTGATAAATATCCTTTATCAATTTCCTGGTAGTGGGGCAAACTGTTTTGCAACAGTTTGCCTTCTTACCTGGGATCACGCCGGGTACCAAGGGTCCTCCATGGCCAGTGATGTGCATCCAGCTTCTCATTCATTGGCTGAGAGTGTCAGATTGCTCTTAGCAATGAGTGACCCTCTTTGCATAGACATATGCACATAATTGACATTAACAGCCCAAAACATTTGTTCCGGGCTGGGTTATGACACTCTAATGATGTTGCGGAGGGTGGATTTACACCTTCGGCAGAAAGAGAGTTAAACTCAGTATGTACAGCATTTCCCAGCGAGACAGTGCACATGCAGACTCCAGGCACCATGACTACTTCTAACCACTAAAGTAGTCATGGTGCTTGGCATAACCCTATAAGAAACATAATAAGGGTCAACAGGCTAAATGAGATATCAAGTTTGCCCCTCAGAAGAAACCAAAGGATCCCATATTTTATGAAAAGAAACAGAGTGATTTAACAGGTCTGTTAAGTAATCAATGAAACAGTTATTAGAAATGCATGACTAGATAATTTTAAAAGCATGTAATCTTGCTAAACTTATAGATAGCACATTCATTTGTAGAAAAAAAAGAATGGAGGTGCAAATATGGAATAATAGTTGTAATTTAAACAAAAAAAAACCCACCTAAATCAAGTGTTAAAAGACAAAGTGGCAAACTAGACAGAATGCCATCAAGCTTTTCAATAGGGGATTAAATAGACACTATAGGCACCAAGGCAACTTTAACTTAATGAAGCAGTTTTGATGAATAAATCATGCCCCCACAGTCTCACTGACTAATAATCTGTCATTTGATGGCTGCATTACTGTGAGAAAATATGTTAATGCACTTCTAGCCACACATCCACTGCATGTTAACCCCTTAAGGACTGAGCCAAATGTACAAGTTGTGAACAGAACAAAACCTGGCATTTGCGCTATATGTCTGTCCAACCATAATTCACCTCTTTCATATTAAATGCACCCCCCTTATTATATATCATTTTATTCAGGGGAAACAGGGCTTTCATTTAATATCAAATATTTAGCTATGAAACATAATTTAATATGAAAAAACTGGGAGAAAATAAGAAATGTTGTTATTTTTTTTAGTTCTACATGACATTTTAACTGTCAATGTCATAACATTGTTTGCTTTTACTGCAATAAAATACACATATTTGTATTCAGCAAAGTCTCACGTGTAAAACAGTACCACCTATGTACAGGTTTTATGGTGTTTTGGGAAGTTACAGGGTCAAATATAGCGTGTTACATTTTAAATTGAAATTCGCCAGATTGGTTACGTTGCCTTTGAGACTGTATAGTTGCCCAGGAAATAAATTTACACCCATAATGGCATACCATTTGCAATAGTAGACAACCCAAGGTATTGCAAATGGGGTATGTCCAGTCTTTTTTAGTAGCCATTTGGTCACAAACACTGGCCAAAGTTAGCGTTAGTATTTGTTTGTGTGTGAAAAATGCAAAAAACGCCAATTTTGGCCAGTGTTTGTGAATAAGTGGCTACTAAAAAAGACTGGACATACCCCATTTGCAATACATTGGGTTGTCTACTATTGCAAATGGTGTGCCATCATAGGGGTAATTTTCATTTGTGGGCTACCATAGGGTCACAAAGGCAACGTAAGCAATCTGGCGAATTTTAATGTGAAAAAAATGAAACACAAGCCTTATATTTGACGCTGTAACTTTTGAAAACACCATAAAACCTGTACATGAGGGGTACTGTTGTACTCGGGAGACTTCGCTGAACACAAATATTTGTGTTTCAAAACAGTAAAAAGTATTGCAGCAATAATATCGTCCGTGTAAGTGCTGTTTGTGCGTGAAAAATGCAAAACACATCATTTTTACTGGCGATATCATCGTTGTAATACATTTTACTGTTTGTAAAAGCTAATATTTGTGTTCAGCGAAGTCTCCCGAGTAAATCAGTACCCCCCATGTACAGGTTTTATGGTGTCTTGGAAAGTTATAGGGTTAAATATTGTGCTAGCAAATTAAATTCCCTATACTTTCGGCATGGGTTGTCAGGCAGGTCCCGCTAATTGTAATTAATTAGGATACCTAATTATGTAAAAATATTACATAAATATATGTGTAGAATTAATATATGTATATATATATATACATATGTGTATATATACATATATATATAATTTTTTTTAATATTTTTATTTATATATAGGTATATATATAGTGATATATATGTATATATTTATGTATATAGATATATATATTATTTCGTTCTACGTGTATTTTGATATAAATATATATATATATATTGATCTTGATAAATATATATATATATATATATATATATATTGGTCTTGATAAAAGTCCGTTTGGACTGAAACGTCGACTTGATCTGTATACTTGGTACATATTTGCTGAATTAAAGCACTTATTTAAAAATTTATACAAGTCCTTTGAGTGCACTCTTTCGGGAATATATGGAGTGGCTGGAGCTGTTGCACCGAGGCACCGAACAAGACCGGTTAAATTGAGTGCGGGGCACTTGGATCCTATATATATATATATATATATATATTAATATCACAATACAGTTAGAACGAAATAAAACACATCTATATATTTTTTAATAATTTATTGTTAATTATTTTTTTAATTGTATTTTTTACGTATTTACATATTTATTTATTTTAATTATATATAAATATATATATCTAACAATAATTATATATATTTAATCAGTATCAGTCTACGTGTAATTTGATATTAATATATATATATTAATATTAAAATACACCTAGACAGTGTATGTGTGTGTATGATACACATGTATATGATTTAAGTATATAATTATTTTTTTTACACCCTTTTTTTACATTTTTTATTTGATTTCAGCCAGCAGGGGGACTAACTGTCACTACAGGCAGTCCCCCTGCTGGCAATGCTGCAGCCAGCTATCCCGGCCATGTGATTGTGAGGTCCTCGCAAGGACCTCACTCTCACATGGTGTCAGGGTACCTGCTGTCTCTACCTCTGTGGAGGTGAGACACTTGGACGTTCTTCCTCGCAAAAGGGTTGAATCACTCGTTCCTCGCGGTTCCCTCGGTCGTTTACATGCCGGCCGCAAGGGATCCACTTCCTTTTATGACGCGGCGTTCAGTAGCCGACGTCATGACGACAACTCAACCCGACCTGTCAATCAAGCCCCAAGCACGAATGAGGATTCGTCGGGGGCGTGATTACCTGTTTAGAATCGGGGTATAAAATAGGGCTTTCTACGTTTGTTCATTGCCCTGTCGTGGTTCTAGCTTGTCTAGTCACTCAGTGCTCTTGTATTCTGTTAGTTTCTTTGGTTTTGACCCGGCTTGTCTGTTCTACCTCGTTTACCTCTAGTACCCTTTGACTCGGCTTGTCTCTCGCTTACCTGCTCTCTCGTTCCCTCGACCTCGGCTTGTCTCTAGACCATTCTCTACTTACTACTTACGTTAGTCCGGCCATTCTAAGGTCCGGTATACGTACCCTGTACCTGTTTGTACTCTGCGTGTTGGATCCCTGTCCCGATCCTGACATTACGACAGGGCCATGGATCCTGCAGGTACAAACACTCAGGTTGGTTCTTCCGATTCTAGATTTGATGCCATGGATCACAGAATGGACCAGATGGCTCTAGCGCTGCAAGCGTTATTATCTCGATCTAGTAATCCACCGGAAGAGATGCGAGCTACGTCCATCTACCCTGTAAGTTCAGGTCTAGAAGTAGCCACTGTAGGTGCTTCTTCCCGTATTACACCTCCTGTACGTTATGGTGGTTCTCCGGAGAAGTGCCGTGGTTTCTTAAACCAAATTGGTATTCATTTTGAACTACAACCTCGCTCTTACCCTACAGATAGGGCAAAGGTTGGATTCATTATCACACTCCTCATTGATAAGGCTCTGAGATGGGCCAATCCTCTGTGGGAGAATGAGAATCCGTTAGTCTATAATTATAATGCCTTTGTCGCTGCTTTTAGAAGAACTTTTGACCCTCCAGGTAGAAAGGTCAATGCAGCTAGATTACTATTGCGCCTTAGACAAGATAACCAAACCCTTGTGGATTATGCACTAGAGTTCAGGTCTTTGGCGGCAGAAGTTAAGTGGAATGAACAGGCCTATATTGACGTATTTGTAAACGGATTATCTGATGTAATCCTAGACGAGGTGGCTACTAGAGAGCTCCCTGAAAATTTGGAGGATTTAATTTCTTTTATTTCTCGTATTGACGAACGTTTAAGAGAGAGACAGAACACTCGTGATAATATTCGTAGACCTTCCTTTAAACTAGCTCCTTTATTTCAAAGTCCTCAAACCACTATCCCAGTTTTTTCTGAACCTATGCAAATAGGCAATACTCGCCTCTCAGAAAAGGAGAGACAGTACAGAAGAAAGGAGGGATTGTGTATGTATTGTGGAGTAAGAGGGCACCTTCGCCTAAATTGTCCTAATCGTCCGGGAAACGCTCGCACCTAAGTTTCTCTAGAGGACAGGCCTTGGGTGTTTCTATTTTGTCCTCTATACACAATTATAAAGATCACAGGCTTCTACTACCAGTTTCTTTAGCATGGGAGAAGGGAGTAATAAAGACTATGGCATTGATAGACTCCGGAGCTGCTGAGAGCTTTATCGACCAAGTTTTTGTTTCTAAACACTCTATCCCATCCCAGCTAAGAGATACTCCCTTGGCCGTTGAGGCCATAGATGGTAGACCATTATCTGAACCTGTGATTTCTCATGAGACTATACCTGTTAGATTGACTGTTGGTATCTTACACGAGGAGGGTATATCCCTTATGCTTATCTCTTCCCCTTCTGTTCCTATAGTTCTGGGGTATCCATGGTTAAAGAAACATAACCCTATTATTGATTGGGAGCTAGGGGAGATAACTTCATGGGGTCAGGGTTGCCAGGACAGGTGTTTACAGAAAGTCTCACCACTTTGCGTAGGTAATACACCGGTTAACTCCACCCAGTCTACAGACTTACAAATACCGTCTCGGTACATAGATTTAAAGGCAGTCTTTGACAAGAGGAATGCTGATACTTTACCTCCACACAGGTCCTTTGATTGCAAGATTAATCTCCTACCTGGTACTATGCCTCCGAGGGGCAATGTATATCCTTTATCCACTAAGGAGAACTTAGTCTTAGAGGAGTATATCCGTGAGAATCTAGACAAGGGATTCCTTAGGAGATCATCCTCGCCTGCCGGGGCCGGTTTTTTTTTTGTGAATAAAAAGGATGGCACGTTAAGGCCTTGCATTGATTACCGAGGTTTGAATAAAATAACTATCAGAAATGCATACCCAATCCCCCTGATTACTGAGCTCTTTGATCGTTTAAAGGGTTCCAAGATCTTCACCAAGTTAGATCTCAGAGGGGCGTATAACTTGGTGAGAATTCAGCAGGGAGACGAGTGGAAAACAGCGTTCAATACTCGATATGGGCACTATGAGTACACGGTAATGCCTTTTGGGCTCTGTAATGCACCGGCAGTATTTCAGGATCTGATCAATGAAGTTCTTAGGGAATTTCAACAGGATTGTGTTATTGTATATTTGGATGATATACTAATACACTCTAGAGAAATTGAGACCCACCACAGACAAGTCAGAAGGGTATTGCGCAAACTCCTACAACATGGGTTGTACTGCAAATTGGAGAAATGTAGTTTTGATCAATCTCAGATAAACTTTCTTGGTTACGTGATTTCTGGGGAAGGCTTTAAAATGGATCCGGATAAACTCCAGTCTATTTTAGATTGGCCATTACCCAGGGGTCTCAAGGCCATTCAGAGGTTTATTGGATTCTCCAATTATTATAGGCGCTTCATTAAAGGATACTCTTCCATTATTGCTCCTATTACCAATATGACCAGACAGGGGGCTGACACTAAGACTTGGTCTACTGAAGCTCTCGTTGCCTTCAAGACACTTAAGGAACTTTTTGCTTCTGCACCAATTTTAGTTCACCCCGATACTACTTTACCTTTCCTACTCGAGGTAGACGCCTCAGAGACAGGTATAGGTGCCATCTTGTCTCAAAGGTTAGGCGTGGATAAACCATTACATCCATGTGTTTTTTTTTCCAAGAAACTATCTGGGACTGAAAGCAGATATGATATTGGTGACAGGGAACTACTAGCTGTTATCATGGCCTTAAAGGAGTGGAGACATTTATTGGAGGGGACCTTGCATCCTGTTACTATTCTGACGGATCACAAGAACTTGTCTTATATTGGGGAGGCCAAGCGCTTATCCGCCAGACAAGCTCGTTGGTCCTTGTTCCTCACCCATTTCAATTACGTGCTCACTTATAGACCTGGTTCTAAGAACTCTAAGGCCGATGCTTTGTCTCGCCAACATGAACCTTCTACTATATCTGAGACGGTCTTCTCTTCTATAGTTCCCAAGTGCAATATTATCGCCAACACTAGCCTCAGGATTCATTCTCCGTTGCTTGCCGAGATTATGAAGCTACAACATCTGGCTCCTAGACAGAGTCCTGAGTCACGGCATTTTGTCCCTGCTGAACTCCAACTAGAACTGCTACAATGCTTTCACAATAGTAAGGTGGCTGGGCATCCTGGCATTCGTAAGACATGTTCCTTAATAGCCAAATATTTCTGGTGGCCCACCTTACGTAAAGATATTAGGGATTTCGTCGAAGCATGTGAGGTCTGTATGAAGACTAAACGACCTCAGACGCTTCCATGTGGGCTTTTGCATCCCTTGGAAATTCCCGAGAAACCATGGACCTGTTTGGCTATGGACTTCATTGTCGATTTACCTGTTTCTAAAAAACAGACTGTGATTCTCACGGTGGTTGACAGGTTTACTAAGATGGCTCATTTCGTGCCCTTACCTAAACTTCCATCTTCTCCTGAATTGGCTGAGATATTCGCTAAAGAGATATTTTGTTTACATGGGATACCTTCCGAAATTGTTTCTGATAGAGGTTCCCAATTTGTTTCCCGTTTTTGGAAGTCATTCTGCTCTCAAATGGGTATCAAATTAAATTTCTCTTCTGCCTATCATCCCCAGTCTAACGGAGCTGCTGAACGCACTAATCAAAAGATCGAACAATATTTGCGTTGTTTCGTTTCCGAACACCAGGACGATTGATTTGGTCTGATTCCTTGGGCAGAGTTCGCACACAACAATCTCGTTTGTGATTCTACTCGTTCTAGCCCCTTTTTCATGAATTATGGCTTTCATCCCTCCATTCTTCCCTCGGTTTCTCCTTCCCAAGGAGTACCGTCGGTTGATGTTCATGTTGCCAATCTGAGGAAGTTGTGGGATCAGACTCGACAAATTCTTCTGCATAATTCCATGTTGTTCAAGAAACACGCTGATAAACATAGAAGGGCGGCTCCAGTCTTTGTTCCAGGGGACAGGGTATGGTTGAGTACCAAAAACATTCGCTTGAAGGTTCCTTCTATGAAATTCGCTCCTCGTTACATTGGACCTTACAGGGTCCTGACTCGAATTAACCCAGTTGCGTATCGTCTGGCTCTTCCATCTGCCTTACGCATTCCTAACTCCTTTCATGTTTCCTTGTTAAAACCCCTAATATGTAACAAGTTTTCCTCCACTGCATCCTCTCCTCGCTCTGTTCAGGTTGAGGGACAAGAGGAGTATGAAATCAATTCCATCATCGATTCTCGTATCTCCCGGGGGAGGTTACAATATTTGGTTGATTGGAAGGGATATGGTCCTGAGGAGAGGTCTTGGATACCTCAGGAGGATGTGCATGCGTCTCGCCTCCGCAGGGCTTTTCACTCCCGTTTTCCATCTCGTCCCGGTTCCTTCCGCCCGGTGGGCGTTTCTGAGGGGGGGGTACTGTCAGGGTACCTGCTGTCTCTACCTCTGTGGAGGTGAGACACTTGGACGTTCTTCCTCGCAAAAGGGTTGAATCACTCGTTCCTCGCGGTTCCCTCGGTCGTTTACACGCCGGCCGCGAGGGATCCACTTCCTTTTATGACGCGGCGTTCAGTAGCCGACGTCATGACGACAACTCAACCCAACCTGTCAATCAAGCCCCAAGCACGAATGAGGATTCGTCGGGGGCGTGATTACCTGTTTAGAATCAGGGTATAAAATAGGGCTTTCTACGTTTGTTCATTGCCCTGTCGTGGTTCTAGCTTGTCTAGTCACTCAGTGCTCTTGTATTCTGTTAGTTTCTTTGGTTTTGACCCGGCTTGTCTGTTCTACCTCGTTTACCTCTAGTACCCTTTGACTCTGCTTGTCTCTCGCTTACCTGCTCTCTCGTTCCCTCGACCTCGGCTTGTCTCTAGACCATTCTCTACTTACTACTTACGTTAGTCCGGCCATTCTAAGGTCCGGTATACGTACCCTGTACCTGTTTGTACTCTGCGTGTTGGATGGAGGTGCCGCGGGGGGCTCCCTGGGAGTCCCCATAACCGCGATCGCCGGCGTGGGATCGCAGGCGACCGGGTAAGTAAAAAAAAAAAACAGAGGGCGTACAATTACGCCCGGCGGCGTTTAGAGCCGCTTAAAAAAGGACCTAATTGTATGCCCTCCGGTCTTAAGGGGTTAATTGCACAGTCTGCCTAAACAATTTCTGTAAACAGAGATCTAATTTTTAAAGCACCGTCTGTTTAATTTAGAGTTTCTTATCTCCTACTTTGTTAATACCCTACTAGTTACTGCAGGAGCCTCCTGTGTGAGATTACAGTTTAAACCTCTGATTTAACATCTTTAATAAAGTTCTTTATATACTCATCTAAATACAAGTCTTTCATTCATCAGAAAATGGGTGAAATCTCAAAACAATGTTGTTAATATTATTATAACTCATGAAAATATGCATGTTAGTCTTATACTATTGCAATATATTCTATTAAATTAAACATTTACAAAAAAATAAAAATTAAACCATGTTATTTAAGCCGGTTGTGTGTATCACAGTCTGGGGAGGTGTGGAGAGGTTTCCATAAACATAAACAAAAGTCGTTTAACTCCTAAATGGCAGAGAATTTAGAAATTAGACTGCAGGGGCATGATCTACACACTAAAAGTGCTTTATTAAGCTGAAGTTGTTTTTATTGTAAAAAAGGATCAGTGCTAAGAGCGACCACAGAAAAGATAATATATTATGAAAAGGCAGCACACCTACAAACAGAAAGGGTTTCCCTCTTAAGACCCCACCATATGCAATGTAAAAGAAAGGAAGGGAGAGAAGGTTGCGCCTTAATAAGATGGGATGTACCAAAGTCAAAATGACAAAAATTGTATATACAGTAAATCAAGTATAGTCCAAATCCGATAATATATAGATGGTAGATAAAAAGTCTTGAAGGGAACAGCCAGACTTTGGTAAAATCAGGGATTCTTGGAGGTAGAGTGCTTGTAATTCAAGAAGTGCATGAAAAGCATAAAACAAGAGAACTCCAATGGTACAATATAGTAGAAAATATGTTTTACAAATGTGTATATAGTCAGTTCTACTCACATTTATCAGAGCTAAATCCAGCTCTGGTTTGTATAGCGTGAAGTGGAATAATCGCAACTTCTGGGATATATGTGGTAGGTATATTCTTCAGATGTTTTGACAATGATAGAGGTTCCAAACTGAGAAGATAAAAATGGCAACAATATAGTGATCACTGTAGTAATAAGACCATAAGGTGATATACAGTATAGCAGATGTACTCACATTTGCTCGAGCAGGCTTACTGCTCGATGTATAGGGTGTTGGTGGTATTATCCCCACCTGGGATTCTTTAGTCCTCTTTGAGATGATAAATCAGGATGCCAGATAAAATAAATATTTAAAAGATTTCTTTATTGATAACAAATAAATAAAAAAATATCTGCAACGCGTTTCACCTTATAAGGCTTCTTCAAGTAGACAACATTAACATAATAATTAACCTGGCATCTCATGGTTTATATAGGGGACTAATGGCAATTAAGCTGTTTGAATTTGGCATCATAAGGACATCATATGGGAGGAGCATCATCAATTAGTCACAAGAAATATAAAAAAGACATATAAACATTCCATTCATAAGTAAAATATACAATAATTTCATATAATATATTACAAATGTAAAAACGAGGCTTTGTTTTTGCAAATTACCGGTAGCCTTTTCTTTATTGGTAAACCACGTGACACGTGGCATCACTTCCGCGTCACATGACGCACAATGTTACTTCCGCGTCTCGTGGTTATACCACTAATGCGCATGTGTGGGGTATTTGCTCATTACGCTTGATCTGTAGTGAGCAAAACAGATGGGAGGCAGAATATGACCGTGACCGCGCCTCACATACACAGAGGCCACGTCACTGAGGGGAATCCTAAACACTTCCGCATCACGTGAGCGGACATCGGGGAAAAAAAAGAATAAAAAGGCTATGATACAATATATTTATTCTAAATTATAAGTATATACAATACACACATGGGATAAATAGACAGGCCATTAAAAGGGCATGTAGAGGGGTATATTGATTGATTTTAATTAGTAATAAGAATAAAATCATAGTGACTATAAATAATAGTTGTAATAACCAAGACATATATTGAAAGGGGGTATTTAAAATAAGACAGAAAAAATAAATCAAATGTATAAGAAATTGTGAAGATCGTCAAGTCTATATTGAGACCTTGTGGGGCAAGAGTTTTTTAATTAAAAACCCATTCTATTTTTGTACTTCCTAAAAAAAAAAAAAATGTATATTACCACCTCTCCATGGGATGTTACATTTCTTTAAAAAATGTATGGGTTTTTCCATGTTGGATGAAATGTTTGAACACTGAACGATTTTCATATCCTTTAACCCCTTAAGGACCGGACTGTTTTACCGATGTTGTACATTTGCAACCAGGCATCTTTTTACACTTTTGTGGTGTTTGTGTTTAGCTGTAATTTTCCGCTCTCTCATTTACTGTTCCCATACAAATTATATATTGTTTTTTTCAGGACAAAAGGGGCTTTCTTTACATACCATTATTTATATAATCTCATGTAATTTAATTTAAAAAAAATGAAAAGATATGATGAAAAATTGAAAAAAATACATGTTTTTTGACTTTTATGTGAAAAATCTTTTACTCATCTACAAAAGCGAATGAAAAAAAACTGCTAAATAGATTCAAAATTTTGTCCTGAGTTTAAAAATACCCAGTGTTTACATGCTTTTTGCTATTTGTTTGCATGTTATAGGGCTATAAGTACAAGTAGGATATTGCGGTTTCAAAACATACATTTTTAAAATGTATCAATAGTGACATTGTAACACTATTATCTGTCATAAATCGCTGAATAACACCCCACATGTACATATATTTTTTAAAGTAGACAACCCAGGGTATTTAATATGGGGTATGTCCAGACTTTTTTAGTAGCCACTTAGTCGCAAACACTGGCCAAAGTTAGCGTTCATATTTGTTTGTGTGTGAAAAAAGTAAAAAACTAAATTGAACGCTAATTTTGGCCAGTGTATGTGACTAAGTGGTTACTAAAAAAGACTGGACATACCCCATTTCCAATACATTGGGTTGTCTTCTTCTGCAAATGGTATGCCATCATGGGGGTAATTCTCATTCCTGGGCTACCATACGCCCTCAAAGGCAACGTAACCAACCTGGCCATTTTCAATGTAAAAATATTTGACCCATATATTTGACCCTGTAACTTTCAAAAACGCTATAAAACCTGTACATGGGGGGTACTGTTATACTCAGGAGACTTTGCTGAACACAAATATGAGTGTTTCAAAACTGGAAAATGTATCACAACAATTATATCATCAGTAAAAGTGCTGTTTGTGTGTGAAAAATTAAAAAAAAGTCACATTCACTGACAATATCATCGCTGTGATATGTTTTACTGTTTTGAATCACTAATATTTGTGTTCAGCGAAGTCTCCCGAGTAAAACAGTACCCCCCATGTACAGGTTTTAGGGTGTCGTAGAACGTTGCAGGGTAAAATACAGTGATAGCAAATTAAATTCTCTGGACTTCGGCCTGGGTTGGCAGGCAGGTCCCTTAAATTGCAATCAATAAAATAACTTAATTATGTAAAAAATATTACATAAATACGCACGTAGAATTTAAATATATATGCATATTTATATATTTGAAGTCTACGTGTATATTTATATAATTATTTATGTAATTTTGTATATGGACATATGAATAGTTCGTATTCTTTTTATTTATTTATATATACATAGATATATATACAATTTCATTCTCAGTGTATTTTGATATAAATATATATATATATATATATATTAATATCAAAATACAGTTAGAATAAAATTTCGTATAGATATATAATTTTTTTTTAATTTTTATTATTATTTTTACATGTTTAATTTAAATTACTTATTATTTGTATTTTTATAATAATATATATATATATACAATATATATAGTTATTATATATATTATATTTATACGCGTGTAATTTAATTATAAGTGTATTTTTATATTAATATATGTACATATTAATATAAAAATACACTTAGCATGACATTATATATATGATATATAGACATATATTATATAGGTATAATATATGTCTATATATCATATATATATATACACATATATATAATAATATTTTTTTTTATTAACTTTAACTTTATTTTTTTTAATGATTTTACACTTGCAGGGAGACTGCCTGTCAGCACAGACAGTCCCCCTGCAGGCAGACACATGGACACCTATTGTGACCATGTGATCGCTCTGTTGAGCGATCACATGGCCCCAGGGGTCCTAAACTGCCATGGGGAGACTGTCTGGGCTGCAGGCAGTCTCCCCACAACGGGAGCACCGCCGATCGCCGCCGGGGGAACGACGGCGATCGGGTAAGTACATCTTAAAGTTAGGACGGTTCAGGACCGTCATCGGTCGGCAATGGAAAAATGCCGATGACGGTCCTGAACCGTCCTAAGTCCTTAAGGGGTTAATTATATTTTGGCAATGTTCTGACAACCTTATTTTTAAACAACAGGTAGTCATACGCACATATTGTAACCCACATGGGCATTCTAATAAATATATATAACGTTCTTAGTATTACACCTTATAAATCATTAATTAAATAGCATCTAATTGTATTTGTGGATTTCAAAAAATGCGTAGTCAGTACTCTTACAGACTATACATTTATTACATTAAAAAAAAACTTTAGGTTTAGTTAAGAAAGAGGGGGGTGAGTAGTGCAGACTTTTGTAAAATTATTAGTAAGTATAGATTTAACATTAGGTGCCCCTCTAAAAACAGTGTTTGGTTTGTCATGAATAATTGCTTTTAGAATGTCATCCTGTTTTAATATATGCCAATGTTTGTTAAAGGAACACTATAGTCACCTAAATTACTTTAGCTAAATAAAGCAGTTTTAGTGTAAAGATCATTCCCCTGCAATTTCACTGCTCAATTCACTGTCATTTAGGAGTTAAATAACTTTGTTTCTGTTTATGCAGCCCTAGCCACACCTCCCCTGGCTATGATTGACAGAGCCTGCATGAAAAAAAAACTGGTTTCACTTTCAAACAGATGTAATTTACCTTAAATAATTGTATCTCAATCTCTAAATTGAACTTTAATCACATACAGGAGGCTCTCGCATGGTCTAGCAAGCTATTAACATAGCACGGGATAAGAAAATCTTAATTAAACAGAACTTGTAATAAAGAAAGCATAAATAGGGCTCTCTTTACAGGAAGTGTTTATGGAAGGCTGTGCAAGTCACATGCAGGGAGGTGTGACTAGGGTTCATAAACAAAGGGATTAACTCCTAAATGGCAGAGGATTGAGCAGTGAGGCTGCATGGGCATGTTCTATACACCAAAAGTGCTTTATTAAGCTAAAGTTGTTCAGGTGACTATAGTGTCCCTTTAATGATTTTTTTCACAACATTGCTTTTATTGTTCAAATCAAAAATAATTGGCAATGAGACAGGATTATCAGTAGGTTTGTTTTTGTATTCCAGAAAATCTGATCTGTTTTTTTGGTTTTTTTTTAATGGCTGCTATATTTTCGACTAAATTATTACTACAATATTTCTTCTCAACAAATTTGTTCTTAAGTAATTGGGATTATTCGTAAAAATCTTGCAGACGTGAGCAGTTTCTTCTTAAATGAAGAAACTGACTTCTTGGAATTCTCTGTAACCAGGACTTATAATGGCAACTGGAAATGTCTAGTGCATTAAATGTCTAGTGCATTATTACCACAAACCTTCTTCAAAAATGTTTTTGTATTTATTTGATTGTCATGAATAAAAATGTGTGCATCTAAAAAAGAGAGGTCTAAAAAGAGAGGTATTAAAACAATACCATTATTATTCATTTTAAAATAATTTAACAACTTAATAAGAGAATTATCGGTTCCTTCCCAAATAAAAAAACATACTGTCAATATAACTATAATAGGTCACCAGGTTTGCCCTCCATTCATGCCCTCCCAGAATGGCCAGAGATTCCCACTCGGCCATAAACAGGTTGGCATAACTGGGGACAAACCTGATGCCCATAGCTGCACCCTGTTTTTGTATGTAAAAAGTGTGAATAACTTTTATAATAAGTATTTGTTCTTCTGGAATTTTATTTTCTGATCTTGAAATTTTTTCAACTGCTGCACAACCCATGTCATGTGGTATTATAGTATACAATGATTCTACATCACAGGTCACTAAAATAGGACTTCTTCCAATTAAAAGTGTTTAAAAATCTAAGAAGGGTCATAGAGTCTTTTAAATAGGACTCCATGTTTTTAACTGAGGGTTGTAACAAAATGTCTAAATATTCAGATAAATTAGCTAGAATTGACTCAATGCCTGAAACGATAGGCCTTCCGAGGGGGGTTTGTTTCATTTTTATGTATTTTGGGCAAAAAATAAATTATAGGGATCTTAGGATATTGGATATATAAAAATTCAAACTCTTGTTTATTTAAAATATTTTGTTCTTGGCCTTTCTGTAAAAAATAACTTAATTGTTTTTGTATATTTGGGGTAGGGTCATAAGTTAATTTATCATAAACATTTGGATCATTAAGTTGTCTCATAGCTTCATTAATATTCATTTCTTTAGGGAGTATAACTACAGTTGCAAGAAAAAGTATGTGAACCCTTTGGAATGATATGGATTTCTGCAAAAATTGGTCATAAAATGTGATCTGATCATCATCTAAGTCACAACAATAGACAATCACAGTCTGCTTAAACTAATAACACACAAATAATTAAATGTTGCCATGTTTTTATTGAACACACCATGTAAACATTCACAGTGCAGGTGGAAAAAGTATGTGAACCCTTGGATTTAATAACTGGTTGAACCTCCTTTGGCAGCAATAACTTCAAACAAACGTTTCCTGTAGTTGCAGATCAGACGCGCACAACGGTCAGGAGTAATTCTTGACCATTCCTCTTTACAGAACTGTTTCAGTTCAGCAATAT
This sequence comes from Pelobates fuscus, assembly GCF_036172605.1. NCBI lineage: Eukaryota > Metazoa > Chordata > Amphibia > Anura > Pelobatidae > Pelobates > Pelobates fuscus. Next base: position 241,195,589 of record NC_086321.1, on the reverse strand, counting down.
TCTTGGGATGTCTGGTGTGAATCGCTTTCTTGAGGTCATTCCACAGCATCTCAATCGGGGTGAGGTCAGGACTCTGACTGGGCCACTTCAGAAGGCGTATTTTCTTCTGTTTAAGCCATTCTGTTGTTGATTTACTTCTATGCTTCTTTGGGTCATTGTCCTGTTGCATCACCCATCTTCTGTTGACCTTCAGTTCATAGACAGACGGCCTTAAGTTCTCCTGCAAAATGTCTTGATAAACTTGGGAATTAATTTTTCCTTCGATGATAGCAATCTGTCCAGGCCCTGACGCAGCAAAGCAGCCCAAACCATGATGCCCCAACCACCATACTTCACAGTTGGGATGAGGTTTTGTTGTTGGTGTGCTGTGACTCTTTTTCGCCACACATAGTGTTGTGTGTTTCTTCCAAACAACTCAACTTTGGTTTCACCTGTCCACAGAATATTTTGCCAGTACTGCTGTGGAACATCCAGGTGCTCTTGTGCAAACTGTAAACGTGCAGCAATGTTTTGTTGGGACAGCAGTGGCTTCCTCTGTGGTATCCTCCCATGAAATCCATTCTTGTTTAGTGTTTTACGTATTGTAGATTCGCTAACAGGGATGTTAGCATTTGCTAGTGACTTTTGTAAGTCTTTAGCTGACACTCTAGGCTTCTTCTTCACCTCATTGAGCAGTCTGTGCTGTGCTGTGCTCTTGCAGTCATCTTTACAGGACGGCCACTCCTAGGGAGAGTAGCAGCAGTGCTGAACTTTCTCCATTTATAGACAATTTGTCTTACCGTGGACTGATGAACAGCAAGGCTTTTGGAGATACTTTTATAACCCTTTCCAGCTTTATGCAAGTCAACAATTCTTAATCGTAGGTCTTCTGAGAGCTCTTTTGTGCGAGGCATCATTCACATCAGGCAATGCTTCTTGTGAAAAGCAAACCCAGAACTGGTGTGTGTTCTTTATAGGGCAGGGCAGCTGTAACCAACACCTCCAATCTCATCTCATTGATTGGACTCCAGTTGGCTGACATGTCACTCCAATTAGCTCTTGGAGATGTCATTAGTCTAGGGGTTCACATACTTTTTCCACCGGCACTGTGAATTTTTACATGGTGTGTTCAATAAAAACATGGCAACATTTCATTCTTTGTGTGTTATTAGTTTAAGCAGACTGTGATTGTCTATTGTTGTGACTTAGATGATGATCAGATCACATTTTATGACCAATTTGTGCAGAAATCCATATCATTCCAAAGGGTTCACTTACTTTTTCTTGCAACTGTATACCTCCACCCTTAGAAAGGTTTTATAACAATGTATTTTTCAACTCTTTAAGTGCTATTTGTTCTAGATATGTTAGGATTTGTCCATCAAATGTACTATTTTTTATTTTATCCATATCTTTTAGAACTAATTTTTCAAATTCTTCTAAAGCACCTGATTTAGAATTGGCTGGATAAAAATTTGACTGTTTTTTTAGAGAGGTAGATATGACTTTGGGGTGACCTGGTGGTTCCGGGAGGGGAGAATTTGTTTGAGTATGTGTAAATCTGGTATTAAGATCTTTGTTCATAAAAAAACTCTCAAGGGTTGCTTTTCTAATAAATTTATTGACAACTATAAAAGTTGCTTTGATGCTTATAGTATCCCTTTTATGCCATAAAGCAAAAATTAAGAAGCTGAACCTTCAGAAAAAAAAGATTTCTTCTTAATGTAAACAGCAGCAATCAATGGTGTATACATGTCACTCCCCCAATGTATTGAGGTTTGTAAGGGACAACATATAGCTTGAAATCAAGCCTCTGAAGTTCCCATCACATGGTGAAATCACCTACCCTTTGGAGACATCTACTCAATCTGTTGCCTTATGTAAAAATCTAATGATCTCTGACAGAAAGCATAACTCTATTCGTTTCATTCATTTCCTGTCTTTATCAAAGGCTTTTTTTACTATGTTTTGTAAGGTTTTTGTAAAGTATCCAGACCTCTAAATATAGATTCCAACTTGTCATTGCTATTTCTTATCCTTGACCTCGAATAAATGTCATTGTACCTGTGCTGGTGACTGCAACCACAGGTATATATTTGAGAATTTTTTGGACAGTAATGTAAATTCAATTATAATTTCCATTTTGCAAATATATAATTTGCATTGTGAGTATATACGTAAAAGCACTATGACTTTCATTGTTTTGTTTTGACACTGAATTATTTATAATTGCATTTATCACATTAATTTTGCATTATATATTTTTAAAATGCTCTTACAAACATGATTAAAATAAACTTTAACTTATTTAGCACTATTTAATTTGTCTCCCACATTGTAATTAGTGTAGGACCCACTGATTTTGGGGTACTGTGGTAGTGGTGGGCCTAACACTACAATATGGCCATAAGATGGAAGTGAATCCCCCTTTTTTGTTTGTAACCTAATAGAATTGAGAAATGTATTTCATAAGTGTGCTGTTCCCTAATCTTTATTACTGCATCTGTGCTGGACACGTCCTCTGTTTTTTTCAGTGCTACTAATTCTTCTCCAGTGTGCCAAGGGTCTAAATTGAACATGATCCGTGGAAGCTTCTGGAATAGACAAAGCATGGCGAGAGCATGGGCAATTTGACTAAAGAGAACAGCATACAGCTAACACTGTAAGACAGTGTATTTGCTGAACAGATACTTAATATCAGATACATATAAATAAAATAGAATAGATCCTGTGTCTGTGTTTGATTGACTAGGAACTGCAATAAATGTATACCTAGTGTGCAGGAACAGCTTTTTCATTTGACTCCATCTGTTTGCATTTTATAGAACAGATTCATTGCGTAGACATGTTTTTATTACATACATGATGTCACGGCAAGGGTGCATAACTCATTATTGCACTATGGAATATTGTCCTTTAATGTCATTTGTGTAGTGCTTAGACAATCTGCTTGCCTGGTAGAGATGGAATATTGTCAATGTCAAAAGGGTTAATTTGATTGTATGGAAGGTTTATAGCCTTAATTCCAGAATCTAAAGTTGTATTAGGTGGGTATTTTATTATTGATTTACCAAGGGGACCAAGGCACCCCATTTATAAATTGTTTTGGTGGTGGCAGCATTAAACATGTAATAGTTATATTTTTATGTTTAAGTGTGGGTGGTGTTAAGGGGGATTTTGTAATTATTTATGGTCTAGTGCAGACAAATAGTGAACTTTAACACTTTCACCACCACAACTACGTCACACACATTCATGAAGTAGGGTGCATTCATGACACATGCTTTCTGTTGCTTAATCCAGGCCACAAACAGTGCATGTGATGGCATGTGCCTATGCAAGCATAATACATTACAAAATGTTCTTACTAAGAGTAATTGGGCATACCCAGTAGTTCAGCAAAGATTTGCACTGCCTTAAGCCTTTGCATGCAAATGCTATGGCATTTTTTTTTTACTGTAAATAGAAACTAAAGAAGGTACACTATGCAGATAATACTTCCTTGCTTTTTTTTCTTTTTCAAACCCTGTGCAGTTCTCACCATTCTTATTACAACACATATATTTTTTCAGTTATTACATTTATCTTTTAAAACTAATAAAAAAGGTTATTCGGGTGAAAGGTGTTTCCCTTTCATCTCTTTAAAGCTCTCTCCTTTGAGTCACTGGTCTTTGTAAAACTGGATCAGAAAATCAGTTAAAAGAAATCACAAGTTACAGTTTGAAACAAGATTATTCTTATCCACTAGATGGCATCTAATGGCAAATAAAGATATGAGTGAACAAATGTAACTTAAGCTTTTTGGGGCAGCACAAAGCTTAAAATGTTTGATACATTGCATTACTTAAATAATTGCAAAATAAATTTGATTTTTGTATTCACAATGCTACTGGCTATATCATACTATATGTAGGCCACTGTACTTGGGAGCAATAATATATATATATATAAAATTAGATGAGCAATCAGTCAAGAGATACCTAAATAGAGTGCAAGGACCCCAGACAATCCAGTATACCAATAAAATAAATAATGGCACAGCACTTCAGGTATGAGCTCTCCATTTATTTAAGGCAGCAGCTTACACACTGACAATGTTTAGGCCGTTTTCAAGTCACTCAGCACAAATTTAATACAGCTGAGATATAGTGTGTTTATTAGTGTATTTTTACACTAGTTGTGTCTATTGTTATTATTATTATTATTGCTATTTATATAGCACCAACAGATTCCGTAGTGCTTTACAATATTATGAGAGGGGGGATTTAACTATATATAGGACAATTACAAGAAAACTTACAGGAATGATAGGTGGAAGAGGACCCTGCTCAAACAAGCTTACAGTCTCTGGGAAGTGGGGTATAAAACACATTAGGGCAGGAAAAAGCAATCAAATAAGCAGAGCTGGAGGAGAGAGTAGAGTGCTGCCCTTTAGGAGACAGCAAGAGACAGGTATGTAAGGTAGCGGTTACTCTGGGAGGCCATAAGCTTTCCTAAAGAGATGGGTTTTAAGGCACTTCTTAAATGATTGAAGACTAGGGGAGATTCTGATTTCAAATGAAGGGAGCCGCCAGTGAGAAGTCCTGCAAACGTGAGTTGGCCGCACGGGTGCGAGTAGGGGACAGGTGAAGGTCACGGCATAGTGGGAAGTGACAGAGAAGGGGCATACCTATGGATCTGTTTAGAGATATAAGAGGGGCTAGAATTGTTTAGTGCTTTATAGCACTTTGAATTGACTCCTATAGGATAAAGAAAGCCAATGTAAGGACTGACAGAGGGGTGAGGTTTGAAAGGACCGACTACAGAGGAAAATCAGTCTGGCAGGAGAATTCATTACAGACTGTAGTGGGGCAATATGGCTTTTGGGAAGACCAATTAGGAGAGGGTTACAATAATCCATGCGGGAAATTACTAGAGCATGGACAAGCTCTTTGGTAGCATCTTGTGTAAGAAAGGGGTGGATGCGGGCTATGTTTTTAAGATGGAATCCATAGGATTTGGCAACATACTGGATGTGAGACTCAAAGGTGAGGCCAGAATCAAGTATGATGCCAGGACAACGCGCTTGCAAGGATGGATTTATGTGGATAGCACTAACTTGAGAAGGGGACCAAGAAAATAGAAGGGGACCAAGGACAGAGCCTTGGGGGACTCCAACCGAGACAGGACGAGGGAAAGAGGTATATTTAGAAAAGGAGACGCTGAATTAGCGTTGGCAGAGGTAAGAGGAAAACCATGAGAGGACAGAGTCACAGAGACCAAGTGTTTGAAGAAGGAGAGCATGATCAATGGTGTCAAAGGCAGCAGAGAGGTCATGAAGAATTAGTATAGGGCCTTTGGATTTAGCTTCGATTAGGTCGTTATTAACTTTGATAAGAGCAGTCTCAGTAGAGTGTAGATGGTGAAAGACAGATTGAAGAGGGTCAAGGAGAGAGTTGGAATTGAGGAAGTGAGACATATGGGTAAAGACAAGTCTTTCCAGAAGCTTTGAGGAGAAAGGGAACAGGAATATGGGATGATAGTTAGAGGGGTAGGACGGGTCAATAATTTTTTTTTCAGGAAAGGTACTACAGTGGCATGTTTAAGGTCAGCAGGGACAATGCTAGAAGAGAGAGCAGTTGAATATGTGTGTTAAGGAAGGTGCAAGAAATGGGGAGAGAGATCTGATAAGGTGAGATGGGATAGGATTGAGCCGGGCAAGTGGTGGGGCGAGAGGAAAGGAGAAGCACAGCCACCTCTTGTTCAGTAGCTGGGGAGAAAGTCTGAAGGGTAGGAAAGACATTATCTATGTGTGGTTGAGAAAGAGAAAGACAGGGTGTGGAGAATTCTTTCCTTAGCCGTTCAATCTTTTCGATAAAGTAACATGCAAAGCTATCGGCTGTAAGGTTAGTTTGGGGGTGGCCACAGCAGGGAGAAGAAGAGAATTAAAGGTGTCAAAGAGATGCCTGGGATTGCGGGAGCATGAACTAATGAGAGAGGAAAAGTATGACTGTTTGGCGAGGGCAAGGACTGCGCTGTATGAACACAATCTGAATCTATAATGGAGAAAGTCTGACTGGGTGCGAGACTTCCTCCAGGTGTGTTCAGCACAACGGGAGCATTTTTGCAGGTAGTGTGTTGATTTAGTATGTCATGGTTGAGGTCGAGCCATCCTTGAGGTGCATGCTTGTAGCTGGTCTGCAGCGTTCAAGGCAGAGATGAGGTTAGTGTTATTGTGGAGATGGCCAGTGAGGGACAGGAGAGGGAAGGCATGGATAGTAGTTGTGAATCAATATCAGCTGACAGCTGCTGGAGGTCAAGAGAATTAAGGTTCCTCCTGAGTTGAAGAGGGTTACGTTGAGGTTGTTGGGTGAGGGGGTACTCGAGAGCAAATGATAAGAGGTGGTGATCAGAGAGAGGAAATGGAGTGTTGTGGATATTAGATACTGAACATGCATCAGAGAAAATGAGCTTCATGTGTTGGAGAATTAGCCCAATGTGATAGCCCGAGGAGGAAGTAATTGAACGTAGTTTAGAGGCTGTTGAGGTCAAAGGTGGGTTAATGGGAAAAAGGTCAATTGAAGAAAAATTGACCATCTTTGTACATGACCACCATCATGGCATAGCATATAAAAATTACGCATATGCATAGCATATAAAAATTACCTTAATAAACATTACGTAAAGTGCAAAATACAACCTCAATTGTTTTAAGTACATACATTTGAAAAGAGAAACCAATCAAACTACACAAATGAAAGTGTAGGTTTGCTGACATCATAAATGGTTGTGTAAGTAAATGAAGATCTCATGCCAGAAATATTTCCTTATCATAGGGGTCTCAGCCCCATCACACTGAGTGAGCTGCTTGTATTTCAAAACCTGACTGCAGATAGAGAAATTATAAGCAGGTAGTGATATTCTTACTGTATGTCTTTGTGGATGTTCTCTCCTAATGCAGGTTGATTTATAGCTCAGATCATTTACTGCCAATGGCTAAGCTTGTGCATACCTTTCACAAGTAAGTATTTTTTCTGGAATGAGGAAACATGGCTAAAGAGGTAGGCTTATTGTGAAACATTCTGTAAAACATTTTTTTAATGCAAAAACTATAAAGATTTGAGTATGCAAAAAAAAAAACTGATCATATAAATGAGATCAAAACCTATGAAATGCTTTCAAGTTGTATTGGTACCTGGAATGTCCCTTTTAAGTACCTATGTGTGGAATAACCAACCTCTTTTTAATCTTTCCGGATTCTTTTCTTTCAGAAATAATTCCTGAGTATTGAAGAAAGGCAGATGTGGTTCTTATATTCAAACATAGTTCAAAATCATTGCCTGGAAATGATAGACCTGCGAGCTTAACCTTTGTTTCAGGGAAAGATTTTGAAGTGTTATTAAGGGAAAATATTCAGGAATTTATTGAGAAAAAAAAATGTAATTAGCAGAAATCAGCATGGTTTTATGAAACATAATCATGTCAAACTAACTTAATTGCAGTCTACAGAGAAGTAAGTAGAAATATAAATTAGTGTTGCAATGAAAGTGGTCTACTTAGATTTTGTAAGAGCATTCAATATGGTTCCACACAATTGGCTAGTGTTCACATTAAAAGAAACTGGTCTAGATAAAACGTCTTGTTCTTGGGCAGAACACGAACTTAAAGTACATGGTTATAAATGGTCTTGAAATGGGCAATAAAAGTCATATGTTTGCAGATGACTCAAACCTAGGAAGGGTTATACAGTGTGAACAGGATATTATTTTGCTGCAGATGACTTTAGATAGTGTGAAGAAATTACCCTTTTTATTCGTTATTTCTTAATTTTCCATTCGGTAGATGGAACTACTGAACAAAGACCACCCCCTGGCTAATTTAACTTCAAAGCCTGCTTCAATTAAACCCTTACGTGTGCGGCCAGCGTTCGTACTACCGAACGCCACGTGGCTGAGAAAACCGCGGCCATCACCAGCGGGACTTGGTTGTCACGTGTCTGGAACTAAAATCGGACACTCGACTTCCTGAACACCGGTCTCAGACACATGAACGCTGGATCTATATGTACCGATTAGCGAGATGAGCGCTATTTGGTACGGTTGTGCATACGAATGAGGGGAACAATCGCTGCTAGGAGCCAGGGGAATCCATTCGGTACTTTTATTTGTTTTTCTCCTTTTTCTGAATTGACTGGCAAAACCACCCAAACTTGTGGAACTATTTTGGGCAGCCCACCCATGGTGAACCGGTCACAGAGGACTTAAGAATTATCTTGTAAAGCTATTTGTATTTCGTATGGATTTCGTCTACTTCAACTACCGAACGGAGAGCTATATACACTAGGCTCTGGCGGTTCGGGAGGAAACTACCGAAGGAGGTTTAAATACACTTGGTTTCCTTACAGATAGATTAAGGGACTGTGCAGTCAAGTGGCAGATGAAATGTAATGTAGATAGATGCATAGCTATGCACTCTGGGATAAAGAATTTAAAAGTACCTTACACCCTAAATGTTAATAAATTAGGGAAAATGACACATGGAAATGATTTAGAAATTGTTGATAACAACAAACTAGGCAATAAGGCCCATTTGCATTGAGCAATTAACTCCTTAATGCAGTTAGGGTGTACCATGCCACCATGCACAAAGTAACTGTCCCTGGGTGGCATGGTACGCCATAACGATTGTGAGCCCCCAGCAGCCATACACTTACCTCCCATGGTGGTCATCACCAGTTTCAATTTGGGGGGAGTGGGGGTGGTGAGTGCCTGGCAACCCAGTCCCCCTGCAGCCAGAAACTCTGCAGCTCTCCTGGGCCACGTGATAAAGATGACATCACAATTGGGCGGTGGCCACAACAGCCAAAGAAGGGCGTTAAAGGTATTAAAAAGACACCTGGGATTGCGGGAGCATGAGCTAATGAGGGAGGAAAAGTTTGAATGTTTGGCAAGGGCAAGGGCTGTGCTGTATGAACGCAACATAAATTTATAGTGGAGGAAGTCAGACAGGATGACTTTCAGTCATATTACACTTGTAATATTTAGTATGACATTATTTTATTATTTTTTGCAGAGTTAGGGGGGCTACCTGACAGCCCAGGCAGTCCCCCTGCAGGCACAGCTTGGCCAGCTATTGCAGCCATGTGATGGCTTTGTGAGAGCAATCACATGGTCTACAGAGGCCTGACTGGCTGGGCATGATGCAAGGCGGATTGCCTGGGCTGTCAGGCAGTCCCCCTGACTGAGATCATGGCGATAGATAAGTATATATGCCACAGGGAGCCTCCGAAAGCCGGGCATTCTATGACCCGCTGCTGCATTTTATACATACCTGCTTTTACAGGATGGTATAGAAAAACCTGCGACCTAAAAGGGTTAATATGTGCGTTAACAAGCTTCTTGATCCAAAGAGAGATCTGAATGCCATTCAGGGAAGGATTATTTTTAGTTTGTTGAAATATATAAATGAGCTTATGTGTTTTGGATCAACATGAAAGTTGAGAAAGGCTTGTTTCAGTCTACGTAAATATGTAATTAAACATATTCAACAGCATTTTAGCGAATAAGATGCTAACCATTTAAGATTATAATGAACATTGAACACTACCAGACTGTAAAATGTATTTCTGTTCATTTCAAATATAAATCTGTAAACTGTGTTTGGAGTCACTTGACTGAAGAGGTGGTATACTATTATTTGTCATATACTTGACTTACAGAAAAGAAAACACATTCCAATTATCATTATATCATTCCATCTGTCTAAAAGTGGTGCACAGAAAATGTAAAAGGCCAAAAAGGAGCAAATGGAAATTAAAAAAAAACTCCCTAAAACAAGTCACGTCTTGCCCACCCCTCAAATAGCTAGTGGTTAGGAAACATTTATACAGGAGGAAAGTGTAATTATCACTGATATCATTGAGTCACTCCACTGGTGGAAGAAGACAATCCAGTTGAAGGCTGTATCACAATGCAAGACCAGACATTCAGGACCACCACTAATACAAAGATTCAGATTTGGAACAGTAGAACAGCTCCAAGTGGTGTTAAAGAAAGTAGTATTGTGAAAGAAAAAAAAAAAGTAGTGCAACATGAGAATAAAAATAAACGATAAAGCCAATCATATCGGCAGGTAATAGAGGAGCGTTCTCAAGGCATGTCTGTTTAAAATGAAGTTCATACTCCGCAATGTTATAATGTAAATAAGCGTTGACATCTACTGTCTTCTGAAATGTATTTATGACCACCCGATCATTCTCTCCTCTCAACAGAAGATTTTGGAAATGTAATTTTATTGTCCTCTCCTATATTATGATTAAAGTAAAGACCAAAGTGGTTGGAATTGATCCAAACTTAAACGTCTTTATCAATATCCACATCCCAAATTATTACGATATCATCAATGAAGCGGCGATAGAAGACTAGTTTTCAACGCCATGGTATTTCCAGATATATGTCATTTTCCACATAATAACCCATGGAAAGAGTTGTATATGAAGGTGCAAAATTAGCCCCCATCGCTGCTCCCTTTATTTGTAATAAAAAACAACTGTTAATTAAAGGAAAAGTAGTTGTATGAGAGTATAAGCTGAATAAAGTTGACCAAAATACCACTTGGCATTTGGGCAACAAGGGCTCATTGGATATATAATATCTAATTTCCTCAAGACTAAATTCATGCTTACATCTATTACATCTATATTGCTACTCATAACTGTGGTCATAACTAAAATCCTAAAGTATTGTTAGTAAGAGACTAGAGTCCTTAGTATATGAGGGTATCTATTTTACATACTTCTGTAAATTAAAATAAATACATTTGGAGAGCCAAGATGTAACTGAGTCAATTAAATACATAATGGGGACTGGGGGCTTATTCTAGATTTTTTTGATTTTTGGAAAATAATGGATTGGTATTGTATCTTTAGTCGAAAGCAAAAATGGCAATTTAAATTCATTATTCGTAATGGTATTAGTTTCCAAAACTTCAACAAATGGAAAACGCTAATACCTCACAAGGTCTTAATAATGTGGAATTAGTCCTTTAGAAGTTTTTTATTTTATTTACCCATCTTTTTTTTTCTTTGTGCTCTTAAACGTTGTGACTTCAACAGGATTAGTAAATTAAGTACATAACTAATGTATGGAAAATATTGTTGTTGTGGTTATTTTTAAGTATTTAAATCAGAAGTACCCAACGGGTAGATCCCCAGATGGTTTCAAACTACAGCTTCCATGATGCTTTGTCATTCTAAAGTCATTCTAAATCATTGGAGTTGTAGTTTTATAACATCTACCTTTTAGGCACTCCTGATGTAAATGGTTGCATAATATACGCTTCAGAAGGTTACTATATATTTTTTTTTTTTCAATGTATTTTATTTGTCAGTTTTCATACATGAGAAATACATGACAACTGCAATGTTGGAAGGGGTACAAAAAAAAGAGAAAGGGAGGGGAGGACAGCGGTATATAGCACAACGATTTTGTACAGAGGTAAGTTCAGACAATTTCACACATTACAATTATAGGTACATTTGTCGGGTTAACAGGTTTAAGTCAAAGCATATGACATTTTTATACACTTATACCCTTATATCGTTGTATGCGTTAACCTTAATACGTTTAGTCCTAACTGGGTAGTGAGGGGGAGGAGGGAAAGGGGGTAGCAGCATACTTCAACCTGTAATCTCTGTGTCATCCGTGATGATGTAAAGAGCCTGTTGCCCTATTATTGGTGTTAATTGTTGTTGGTTATTGAGGTTATTATATATTTATTTTATAAACTTGCTTTCGGTTTGAATTTTATGTTATTTTTTTATGTACTTTGAAATATTAATATACAGAAGGAGATTGAAGAAGAGATATAAACATCACAGAAACATGATATTTGATTGGGAGAATGAGACATTATAAAATCACACATAAGAATCACATGAGCAGAGAAAGGAGATAGTATCTGGTATGTGCAATTGTGTTATCCTAGATCATGTGAGGCTCAAGACCAATAGGAAGGAGAGAATCGACTACTTAATAGTAGAGAAAATAGAGGACACAAGCTACACTCCGAGATTATGATGATGTAAGTTTACACCTGGTTGCCTCCTCCACAATGTTTTGCGGGGTGACTTAACCTTAACCCTTTCAGGACCGCTGACGGTTCAGGACCGTCAGCGGTAAAACATGCGTTTGGACCGCTGACGGTCCTGAACCGTCATAACGGTCTGGGGCTACTTACCTGATCGCCGTCGGTCCCACGGCGGCGATCAGTGCTCCACCCGGTCCAGGGGGGTTGCCTGTCTGCCCGGGCAGTCCCCCCTCGGCAGATCAGGACCCTGCGGCCATGTGATCACTCGATCACATGACCGCAATAGGTGTCTGTGTATCTGCCTGCAGGGGGACTGTCTGTGCTGACAGGCAGTCTCCCTGCAAGTGAAAAATCAAAAAAATAAAGTTAAAAAAAAAAGTGTAAAATCAGTGTAAAAAAAAAAATAATAATATGTGTATATATATATGATATATATACATGTATTATATCTATATATAATATATGTATATGTATCATATATATAATGTCATATTAAGTGTATTTTTATATTTATATATACGTATATTAATATAAAAATACACTTATATTTAAATTACACACGAATATATACAATATATATAATTGCTATATATATGGTATATATATATTATTATAAAATACAAATAATATGTTAATAAAAATAAATAACAAAAAATAAAAATAATTTTTAATAATTATAAAAAAATATTTATATATGCAATTTTATTCTAACAGTATTTTGATATATATATATATATATATGTATATCAAAATATACTTAGAATGTAATGATATATATATATGTATAAATAAATAAATAAAAACAATACGAAATATACACATGTCCATATACATAATTACATAAATAATTTCATAAATATACACGTAGACGTCAAATATATAAATATGTATATATATTAAAATTCTACATGTGTATTTATGTAATATTTTTACCTAATTAAGTAATTTTAATGATTGCAATTTGAGGGACCTGCCTGCCAACCCAAGCCGAAAGTCCAGATAATTTAATTTGCTAGCACTGTGTTTAACCCTGTAACTTTCTATGACACCCTAAAACCTGTACATGGGGGTACTGTTTTACTCGGGAGACTTCGCTGAACACAAATATTAGTGTTTCAAAACAGTAAAACATATCACAGCGATGATATTGTCAGTGAAAGTGAAGTTTTTTGCATTTTTCACACACAAACAGCACTTTCACTGAGGATATTATTGCTGTGATACATTTTACTGTTCTGATACACTAATATTTGTGTTCAGCGAAGTCTCCTGAGTATAACAGTACCCCACATGTAGAGGTTTTATAGTGTTTGTGAAAGTTACAGGGTCAAATATAAGGCTTGATTTTACTTTTTTTTTAATTGAAATTTGTCGGATTGGTTAGGTTGCCTTTGAGAGCGTATGGTAGCCAAGGAATGAGAATTAGCCCCATGATGGCATACCATTTGCAAAAGAAGACAACCCAAGGTATTGCAAATGGGGTATGTTCAGCCTTTTTTAGTAGCCACTTAGTCACAAACACCGGCCAAAGTTAGCGTTTTTTGCATTTTTAACACACAAACAAATATAAATGCTAACTTTGGCCAGTGTTTGTGACTAAGTGGCTACAAAAAAAAACTGGACATACCCAATTTTGAATACCCTGGGTTGTCTACTTTAAAAAATATGTACATGTTAGGTGTGTTTCAGGGATTTATGACAGATAACGGTGTTACAAGGTCACTATTGATACATTTAAAATATATATATATTGAAACAGCAATTTCCTACTTGTATTTATAGGCCTATAACTTGCAAAAAAAAGCAATAAAGCATGTAAACACTGGGTGTTTTTAAACTCGGGACAAAATTTTGAATCTATTTAGCAGTTTTTTTCATTAGCTTTTGTAGATAAGTAAAAGATTTTTCAAGTAAAAGTCCAAAAACATGTTTTTTTTTTTAATTTTTCACCATATTTTATTATTTTTTTTAAATACAATATTGGACATAATACAAATAATGGTATGTAAAGAAAGCCCCTTTTGTCCTGAAAAAAACAATATATAACTTGTATGGGAACCGTAAATGAGAGAGCGGAAAATTACAGCTAAACACAAACACCACAAAAGTGTTAAAACTGCTCTGGTCCTTAACGTACAAACATCGCAAAAACAGGCCGGTCCTGAAGGGGTTAAATGAGCACCACTGGAATCTCAAAGTGTAGCCTGTGTCCTTTATTTTCACCATTGCTTTGATGGATTTACGATGTTTGTTTTTGTGGAGCAACTATCAGGTTAATGGTCGGGTCTTGTGTGTAGAGTATCTTGTTTCTTGTGACATGGACACAGACTAATATTAATTTATGTTTCTATGTTGTTTTGTCACACACATAATATTGTTATCCCGGAGGAAGCCAGACTGACAAAATGCATAGGTTGTGTATGTCCAGTGGGGGACTCTTATCCAGGAACCTGACTGACTCCTGCATATAATGTGCTCTTTCAAGGCTTTTAAATGTGAATGAATACATTGTTATTTGCTTGTATTTATCATACAGTCTATTCAATGTTTTTCTCTTTACTATGATGACAAACTTGAAAAGAGGATGTGTCTGTTCATTAATGTTGCATTTGTCAAGGGTCCTGAAATTGATCTGTGAGTATAATAGCACATTTGCTCTATTAGAATTTTGATAGTGTTACACAATATATATGTTTTCCCTGTTGCCCGGTTCCCTTTGATGCAGTTGTGAAAACATATAGAAGAGGTCAAGGAAAGATCAAAAGAAAACAGAAACCCTTGTTTCAAGGGAGTATCAATCAACTTTGAGTGATCTGTCAAGTTTTCCTCTTTTATAGCATATGCACTTTATTATGGAAACATATTGCTCACCAACCTGCAGCTTTGGCAGCAGCATGCCAAAGTGGGAGGAAGAAATTGAAAACATTAGAGATGGGCAGCAAACTGTGCAACATGCAGAAGTAAGTCAAATACGGACAAAATAATAAACAGTAACGACGTATTACCAGGCCTTAGACTAGCCGGATTCAACGTATAAGAATAACCAGAAACGAGACGAGGTCAGATATACAGAAAGGAACAAACACGGAATAAAGAAAGCCAAAGGGTCGGGGATAACAGAAATACTGAAAGTAAAACCAAGCTAAGATCAATAACCAAATACCAATAACAGGAACGCGCTCTTGGATAATCAACAAGGTAGAAACCACGACAGGGCACTGAATAACTGCAAGTTTGGGTTTAAATAACCCAGTAAACCCTGCTATTTGCTCATTTGGGTCCCCTGACCCCAGAACGTGTGTGCACAGCAAAAACTTTATGCCACACGCATGTTCATGTCACTAGTGATGTCATCGTGGACGTCACTATCATATAGGGCCACCTTGCAGTGGCCAGTGTCCTTCCTAACGCTCGGCCCGGCCACTGTCCTAGGAGCTACACGGAGGGAGAGGTGCTGGAGGCAAGGTGAGTAACCTCTCCCTTCTTTTAGTGTGACCACAATGATCAGGTGATGTCATACCAAGGTGCTGATTGGGCACCGTGACAGGAAGGGCTTAGGCAGTGTTGGGTCATCTTACCAGTTCCAGGATGAAACATCACCTCTGCATATATCACAAGGCTGTGTTATTGATAAAAAAGTAGGACAGGCATCAGAACTTCTACTCTTAGTACCACTAGCTTGATAGATTCACCGACAGGTGGCTCTACCACAACTGTCACTGTTAAGCAGGACATGGGAGTTGTTAACTACCCAAGCATGTTGGAGCATCCCAAATACATATCGAGCTCACACTAGAATAGATTGGGGTATCACACACTGGACTAAATGAACTCAGAAAACAATATTTTTTTTCTTTCCCCAAAAGTTAAAGGACTACTATAGTGCCAGGAAAATATACTTGTTTTCCTGGCTCTATAGGGTCTCTAGGTCCCCCCCACCCTCCTGGCCCCCCACCCATCCTTCTCATCGTCATCGGCTGAAGGCGCATGCGCGGCACGAGCCGCGCGCGCATTCACCCATCAAATAGGAAAGCATTCTCAATGCTTTCCTATGGATGCTGGCGTCTTCTGACTGTGAAAATCACAGTGAGGAGCGCGGAAGCACCTCTAGCGGCTGTCGATGAAACAGCCACTAGAGGCTGGATTAACCCTATTATAAACATAGCAGTTTCTCTGAAACTGCTATGTTTATAGAAGAAAGGGTTAATCCTAGCTGGACCTGGCACCCAGACCACTTCATTAAGCTGAAGTGGTCTGGGTGCCTATAGTGGTCCTTTAATAAAATTCAAAATAAAAAATAACAAATGTATATTAACCCCTTAAGGACACATGACATGTGTGACATGTCATGATTACCTTTTATTCCAGAAGTTTGGTCCTTAAGGGGTTAAAAGAAAAGAACAGTGAGGACAGTTCCCACAAACAAAGAGAGGGGAACGTGAGTTCACCAAAATTACCACCAATTTTAGTACATTCTCATAGGTAACTGAAAACAAACTTATTAACATTATTAGAAAACCTAAAAAAATATATTGATAACCTCAATCTAGGATTAAAGAGAAAAACTGCAATCTTCAATACCCCTCTTAAAGTTGTTTCATGTGCCCCTGGCAGTATAAGCAAATAAGCCAGATAGAGCATGCTAAGCCTAGTCTCACACTAGAATTAATGATCGAAGCTAAGCAAGAGAAGCTTTTTTTATTTTTACTATAAATACTACACGTAAAAAGAGCATTTTCTTTTTCTAAACATTTGAGAAAAAATAATAAATAACTGTATATTGTTGAGGCGTGATATAGTCTCTACAACTAATGGCAAAATGCAGTGGTGGAACAAAAGAAGAGAGGTCCCTGGCGCAAGACATTTTTGGGCCCACCTATTGCAATGATGGCATCTTTCATACTACTCCCAGCTGGGAATCTTCCATTTGCCTATTCTAGCAAGGTTGTGTTTGTGTATTTAAATGTAAGCATGAATCTGTGTGTGTGTGTAAATGTAGGGGCATATTTGTGTGTATTGTTTGCCTTTGAATGTAGGAGTGTGTAATTTGAATGCAGGGGTGTATTTGTGTGTAGGGTTGGTATTTGAATGGTATTATATATGCACATATACACACACTGACATACATCCTCTATTGGAGCACGCATGGTCCTATCCAACACACAGAACTGACAGGCTGTCTCTCCAGTGCGCCTGAATACGGTACCCATCTGTGGCACCTGGAAACCCTGCCTCACGAAGGGGCATTAGCTGATTCCCTTTCCTCACCCAGGGACTTCCAAAACAAGCAGAACGTCCCTGGAACCCATCTCCCTTTATTAACCCACGAACACAGCAGGTTGTAGGGAAAGCATTTGAATATCGTCGCTTGTTGTTTGGACCTGTGGACTGCCGCAAAATCGGCCACGAATACTGACCGAGGGAGTTGGCTAATGCTTTAGTCTATACTGAATGCAGGCCTGCTATCAGTGACTGGGTCTTTAAGAGGTTCCCGGATTTCACTTTGTTTTATGCTGTTTATTTTGCTCAACAATTTTCAATATGTTTTTATGCATGGGATATGGCGTGACTTTCTGGAGCTTAAGGTTCAGTAGCAGTAGAAATACTATTGCATGACTGGCCTGAATACAGAATAACTCCCCACTTTTCTAAGCCTGGTATAGTCACTACTACCGTGGTCGCCTAGCTAGTTTCCTTAATCATAATCAGCACTACTCTTCAGCTCTTATCATCATGTCTAGAGAGCCTGCCTATGAATATAAATGTCTATCACTCATCATATCCAGCTTTTCCCCTCTAACCAGATGTCTTCCCAGGTAGAAACATCTAGACATGCCAGCTGTACCTGTTAGATTTTCTTTTGTTTCCGTAAATATAAAAAGTGCAGTATTTTATTACATTTTGTACTATGTTTCCACCTTTGTTTGTTGAGTATGCTCAAGAGGCATTGTCTATGTATTCTGTTAGTTATGCTGTGGACTACAAAAATAAAGAATATTTAAAAAGAAAATACAAATGCAGAAACACAGATACACAGTCACATATACAGATTCAAACACTAGCACACATGCAAATACACACATACACAGGTAAAGACATGTAGATAAACAGACACACAAAGACAGATACACAGACAAACAGGTGTACACACTGAGATATGGAGATACACACTAACACACATACAGATAAACATACACACACAGATGCACTCAGACACACAGATATACAGACACACAGAATGACACACAGATATGCAGAATGACACACATTCAGATACACAGAATGACACTTGTGCATATACAAATACTGACACACATACAGATACACAGGGGCACACACTGACACACAAGCAAATACCTATGCACAGAGATAGACATATAGAACATATACTTACAAAAATACTTACATGAAAAATGTACATTTGTAAATCACCCTCCTGATTTCTACCTTTTGAGTGCAGGAGGGTGGCTTCCCTGGGGGATCCAGACTGCTGGCCAAGGCTGTTGGGAGACTGAGGCTCTCCAGGACCACACCTCCCCCTTTTTCCCTGTTGCACGCTCCTCTGTGTTAGCTGAGAGGAAGTGACCAGCTGTCACTTCTTCCCAGCATTGCCATCAATAATGGGGATTGGTAGTACTATTAAAGCACTGCACCAGCAATACCGCCCCCGGCAAAATGTTAATCTGTGACAGAAATAGGCCTGACGTCCATGGAAAACAACAGTGGTGAATAATCATAGAATCCTTTCCATGGTAAAGAAAAAACCCTTCTGTAGCGTTACTTACCTTATCCGGGGGCCGGCCGCGGTCCCCTCTTCGAGCCGCGCGCGGTCCTGCTGCTGCACGAGCCGCGCGCGGCTCATCCGACAGCTTCAAATGGAAGGCGGGCAGTGACCGCGAGAATCGGTCACGTGTCCTGCCTGTATCTAAGAGCGTGCCACGAGTCTCGGGCGTGCTCTTAAAGAGACAGTGGGAGCCTAAATTGCCAAAAGGCTCCCATTGGCCCCTGTCATACCGCACTCCCCATACACTTACCTTTTGGGGATGTGGATATGACAGGAGCCAATTACATTAGTTTAGAAGCTATTTAAACTTACCTTTTTTCCTTAGTTCCTTGCCCTATCGTGGTTTCTGTTACAGTTCCCTTTAGCGCTTGTGGTGTTCAGTTGTGTTTCTTCGTTTTGACCTTGGCTTTGTATTCTGACTTAGTTTTCGCTTTGTCCTTATCTGTTCTGTTTGCCGGCTTGCTGTTTACTGTGTACCAGACCCCGGCTAGTCCTATTTTACGCTGTCTCTTTGTGCCCTTGACTCTGTCTCCTCTCATATACGTCGAGTCCAGCCATTCTAAGGTCCGGTAGACGTATCTCTCCTCTGTGTTGCCTTCTGTTTAGCTGGATCCTGCGTGTAGGGGTATATTCTTGTTACATTACGATAGGGCCATGGACCCCGCAGATTTAGCTCAACAAATGGCGTCCCATGAGGCTAGATTTATAGAGCAGGATCACCGTATGGATCAGATAGCCCAGGCTCTCCAGACGCTCTTAGCTAGAACCATTCCAGCAACCACACCTAACCCTCCTACACCCCTTCTTCCTGAGGTATCTACTTTGCCTAATACTTCGGCCCATTTAACACCTCCTCCTAGGTATGGAGGGGACTCTAAGACATGCAGAGGGTTCATTAATCAAATAGAATTCCACTTTGAGATGTATCCACGTTCATTTCCCACAGAGAGGTCTAAGGTTGGGTTCTTTATGCACCAACTTACCGATAAAGCACTTGAGTGGGCAAATCCTATTTGGGAAGCTAATGGACCTATGGTGCAGGATTTCAACAGTTTTCTTACGGCTTTTCGCAGAACTTTTGACACATTGAAAAGGTCAAAGAATGCTGCAAGAGCATTAATGAGAATTAAACAGGGTTCTAGGTCAGTGGCTGATTATGCTATTCAGTTTCGTACCCTTGCCTCACAGGTAGATTGGACCAACAATGGGTTAACTACTGCCTTCATGGAAGGTTTATCAGACTCTATATTGGACGAGGTAGCAGCTAAGGAGCTTCCTATTGCCTTAGAGGACCTTATTGATTACCTCATTGATATAGATAATAGAATTTGTGACAGGCTCTATACTAAGAACAGGAATAGACGTTTTGTTACACCTACGATTGTGCTATTGACTTGTTGCCTGGCATTATACCTCCAAAGGGCAGGGTGTACCCCTTATCGGTTCAAGAAAACCGTGTCATGGAGGAATATATTAAAGAATCATTAGACAAGGGATTTATTAGGAGATCCTCTTCTCCGGCTGGAGCGGGTTCTTCTTTGTATCAAAGAAAGAAGGTGATTTAAGACCATGTATCGATTATAGAGGTCTAAATAAAATCAACATCAAGAATGCATACCCTATACCATTATTCACAGAATTGTTTGACAGGCTCAAACATGCTACGGTATTCACCAAACTGGATCTTAGAGGAGCATACAATTTAATACGTATCAAAAAGGACCACAAATGGAAGACAGCATTCAACACTAGGTCAGGCCATTATGAGTATACTGTTATGCCATTTGGGCTTTGCAATGCCCCAGCAGTATTCCAAGAATTTATTAATGATGTCTTAAGAGACTTTATTCACACATTTGTTATTGTGTACTTGGACGACATTTTAATATATTCTACAGACATACACACTCATCACAGACATGTTACGACAGTTTTGAAGACCCTTCTTGCTAATGGTCTTTATTGCAAACTAGAAAAATGTCTATTTGACCAATCTGAAGTCCAGTTTTTGGGGTATTTGATTTCCACTAAAGGTTTTCGTATGGATCCCCAGAAGCTTGCTGCTGTCATGGAATGGCCTCTACCGCAAGGTCTGAAAGCCATTCAGCGTTTTCTTGATTTCTCCAATTATTATAGACATTTTATCAAAGGTTTCTCGTCTATTGTAGCACCTATTACCCGTATGACAAAAAAGGATGGCAATACTCGTGTTTGGTCTACCGAGGCACTTCAGGCTTTTGAATTTCTTAAGACTACGTTCGCCTCTGCACCTATTTTACAGCATCCTGTCCCCTCACTACCCTATATTCTTGAAGTTGATGCATCGGATATCGGGGTAGGTGCTGTCTTATCCCAAAGAGAGTCGCCTGAAAAGCCATTGCATCCATGTGGCTTCTTTTCTAAACAAATGTCCAAAGCAGAGAAAAATTATGATGTGGGTAATCGCAAACTCGTTGCTATTATTTTAGCACTTAAAGAATGGAGATATTTGTTAGAAGGAACTAAGGATCCTATCCTCATTTTTACGGATCACAAGAACCTATCCTACCTTAGCGAAGCTAAAAGATTGTCTTCCAGGCAGGCTAGGTGGTCACTGTTTTTGTCTCATTTTAATTACATTATCGCCTATAGACCAGGTGATCGCAACACTAAAGCAGACGCTCTGTCCAGACAGTTCGAAACTACTGACAAACAGGAGATTGTTGTTACTCCTGTCATCCCCCCAGACAGGATAATAGCTACTACTATTTTGTCTATTTCCTCGTCCCCCTTGCAGGCCATACAATCGTAACAAAGCATGGCACCTAGCGAGAGGCCTAATGATAAACTGTTCGTTGATGTTCCCGAGAGACGGGATGTTCTGTCATTATATCATGATACTAAGACTGCTGGACATCCTGGTATTTCCAAAACGGTGTCAGCTGTTTCTCGGTATTTTTGGTGGGATTCCTTACGAAAGGATGTCACTGACTATATAAGTGCTTGTACTACTTGTGCCTGTATGAAATCCTCTCGTAGAGTTCCTTGTGGGCTGTTGCATCCGTTACCCGTTCCCGAGAGACCTTGGTCTAACCTATCAATGGATTTTATTGTTGAATTACCCCCTTCGAATGGTAACACAGTCATCCTGATGATAGTAGATCGGTTTTCCAAAATGGCTCACTTTGTGTCTCTTCACAAGTTGCCCACATCCAAAGAACTGGCTCTTTTCTTCGCTAGATAAGTTTTTCGGTTACATGGTATTCCCGTATCTATTGTGTCCGATAGGGGTAGCCAATTTATTTCCAGGTTTTGGAGAGCCTTTTGTTCGGAAATTGGTATTTCTCTCTCATTTTCTTCCGCTTACCATCCCCAGTCTAATGGAGCTGCTGAACGTGCCAACCAGTCTCTGGAGCAGTACCTCCGTTGTTTTGTGTCTCACCATCAGGACAATTGGTCTGACCTGCTTCCTTGGGCTGAATTTGTCGGAATATGCCACTCATGATTCTTCCGGCAAAAGCCCTTTTTACGTTGTCTATGCCCAGCATCCCGTTGTTCTTCCGGCTGCATTCTCCTCGCAGGGCATGCCAGTTCTGGATGAGCATTTGGCTGGTTTGCGTAATACTTGGGAGCAGGTTCAGCGTTCTTTGGTGGACTCTGCTGCTCGGCAGAAGGCTCAGGCTGACAAGCATCGCAGAGCGGCTCCTTCCTATGTTGTGGGGGACAGGGTTTTGCTTTCCACGCGGAATATTCGCCTCCGGGTGCCTTCTATGAAATTGGCTCCCCGCTTCTTTGTTCCTTATCGTATTATACATAAGGTTAATCCGGTTTCTTATGCCTTGGGTCTGCCTAAGAATCTGCGTATTCCTAATGTCTTTCACACCTCATTGTTGAAGCCTTACGTACGCAACCGCTATACCCGGCATACTCCTCCTCCCCCTCCTGTCTCTGTGGAGGGTCATGAGGAGTTTGAAGTGTCTGCTGTTCTTGACTCTCGTTTCCTTAGGGGTCGACTTCAGTACTTGGTACATTGGAAGGGTTATGGGCCTGAGGAGCGCAGTTGGATTTCAGCTGATGCTGTTCATGCTCCCCGCCTTGTGCGTTCTTTCCATTCTCGTTTTCCTGCCAGGCCTGGTCCTACCCGCCCGGAGGGCGTGTCCTCAGGGGGGGTACTGTAGCGTTACTTACCTTATCCGGGGGCCGGCCGCGGTCCTCTCTTCGAGCCGCGCGCGGTCCTGCTGCTGCACGAGCCGCGCGCGGCTCATCCGACAGCTTCAAATGGAAGGCGGGCAGTGACCGCGAGAATCGGTCACGTGTCCTGCCTGTATCTAAGAGCGTGCCACGAGTCTCGGGCGTGCTCTTAAAGAAACAGTGGGAGCCTAAATTGCCAAAAGGCTCCCATTGGCCCCTGTCATACCGCACTCCCCATACACTTACCTTTTGGGGATGTGGATATGACAAGAGCCAATTACATTAGTTTAGAAGCTATTTAAACTTACCTTTTTTCCTTAGTTCCTTGCCCTATCGTGGTTTCTGTTACAGTTCCCTTTAGCGCTTGTGGTGTTCAGTTGTGTTTCTTCGTTTTGACCTTGGCTTTGTATTCTGACTTCGTTTTCGCTTTGTCCTTATCTGTTCTGTTTGCCGGCTTGCTGTTTACTGTGTACCAGACCCCGGCTAGTCCTAGTTTACGCTGTCTCTTTGTGCCCTTGACCTCGGATCGTTCCTGACTCTGTCTCCTCTCATATACGTCGAGTCCGGCCATTCTAAGGTCCGGTAGACGTATCTCTCCTCTGTGTTGCCTTCTGTTTAGCTGGATCCTGCGTGTAGGGGTATATTCTCGTTACACCTTCACAACATCCAGCCAAGTGAAGAACGCTCTCATTATCCAAGTCTATCATTAAGAAAATACTTCACAAGAGCAAACAAAGAAGGTGCAAACGAATTATAATCCTCAAGAATAGAAATGCCAGATTAACATCTAAAAAAGCCAGTCCAGTTCTGGAACAGCATGTTTTGGATAGATGAAACTAAGAACAATCTGAACCAGAATGATAGGAAAAAAAAGTATGGAAAAGGCTTGAAATGGCTCGTGATCCAAAGCATACCATATCATCTGTAAAACAATGAGGAAGCAGTGCAATGGCATGGACATGCATGGTTGGTTTCCAATGGCACTGAGTCACCAGTGTTTATTGATGATGTGACAGAAGATGGAAGCAGCTGGATGAATTCTGAAGTGTATTGATATTTGTTTGCTCAGATTCCACCAAATGCAGTGAAGTTTATTGGATGACGCTTCATTTAACAGATAGACAATAACCCAAAACTGTCAGGATTACAATTGATCCAACACGCAGTATTAGTGTCACACTAATGAATAAGGATGACATCTAACCAGACCTTAGAATGGCCGGACTTAACTTACCAGAGAATAGTCGAAATACTAGCCAAGGTCAGGAATGAAACTGAAATGAAACAGAAATGAAAATGAAACACAGTTGCAAGGAATAGCCAATAGTAAGGGAAACCAGAATTCAGGGAAGTCAAAGTCAATAACCAAAGAAACATGATCAGGAACACACTCTCAGATAACCAGCAAAGGGAAACCACAACAGGGCAATGAGTAGAAGAAATGAGTGAGTTTAAATATCCCTCTTGTGAGTCCGATTGGCCGTACCTGGCCTTTGACCCCAAAACGTGCACGCGCACGCGCACGTCGGCTGCGTGAAATCACCTGCACGTTCGACGTCGCTACCACTGTGGACAGACATGGGGTTACATAACAGTGCGGATCCGCAGTGGCCGGCGTCCACCGGTGTGTCGCAAAAGCCTGGCCTTATGGCATAGGACCGCCGAGCAGCACTTTTCCTACTCCTGGAATGGTGATTTATGTTGTGCATAGCATATGGAGAGGTTGTATAAGTGACAAAAACATACTGTGAAAGAAATCCTGGATTTTTTTAAAGGCATAGAAGTGAATTATTCTGCAATGGCTGAGCCAATCACCTGATCTCAACTCGATCGAGCATGCATTTCACTTGCTGAAGACAAAACTTAAAGCAGAAAGACCCACAAGCAAACAGCAACTGAATACAGCTGCAATAAAGCCCGGCAAAGCATCACAAAGGAGGAAACCCTGCATTTGGTGATGCCTATGCATTC
Organism: Pelobates fuscus; assembly: GCF_036172605.1. Lineage (NCBI taxonomy): Eukaryota > Metazoa > Chordata > Amphibia > Anura > Pelobatidae > Pelobates > Pelobates fuscus. The sequence goes on along the minus strand of NC_086321.1, from coordinate 241,170,619 downwards.
CAGACTTCAAGGAGTCATTATATATTTATTTATTTATAAGTAATTATAATGTGAAATGTCCCTTGGCATTGTCTTTTAATTTCACCGGGGCCCACATACCAAGGGGGCCCATTAACTTAGGGCCATCCAAATGGAATTTGTCAGCATTGGCACTGTCATGCTATTAAAGGGCCAAAAGGTTCTTACCATCAGCCTGTGAGGAAGTGAGAGCTTGGCACTTCCTCCAAGATAGAAACATGGAGCAAAAACAGGAGAGAGCAGGGGAAGGCAGAGAGGATGGATCGGGGACAGGGAGAGTCAGCCCCTTACTCACAAAAGCCTCAGCCAGCAGATTGTAACCAAGGGAATACACCCTCCTGCATCAAAAAGGTGGGAAGCTGGAATGTGACTATACAAGTGTACATTTTGACCAGCATGTGTATCTATATATCTGTCAGTGTATGCCTGCGTGTCTTTGTGTGTATCAGTATATGTATCTGTGTGTCTGTATGTTAGTGTGTGTGTCTGTGTATCTGCATGTTGTCAGTATGTGTTTGTGTATATGTATGTGTGTCAGTGTATCAATGTGTATCTTCATGTGTGTCAATGTGTGCATCTGTGTGTGTGTGTGTGTATCTATAACTCTTTCTATGTGCATAGTCACAGCCACTCCACCCCACCCTGTCACAGCCCCTTTAAGCCCCCCTACCATGTCACAGCCACCCGCACATATTGTCACAGCACCCCTACCCTGTCACAGTCCCCCCATCCTCTCACAGCCCCCCACTCTGTCACAGCCCCACCAACCTGTCACAACCCACCTTACTGGTTGTGGGATGACAGACCCCACACCCTCCCACACACGCTGTCACCCCTCCACACAGACACACACACCCTGTCACAGCCCCCCTCCACATACCCTGTCACCCAAGCACACACTATCACCAGTGGCCCCGTGTTTGAGTTTCGCATAAGGCCTCACAAAGTCTAGAGCTGCCACTGTGTATGACACATGCTGTAATGATGGAATTTTCTGACTTTGTTTAACTGAATCAAAAATGTGATGGAAAAAGCAGTAAACCTTGGTTAATAAATTGTTTGACAGATAAATGCATCTGCAAATTATTTTTACAGTGTGGCATATTGTAATTTGTAAAATTATCTTCAAAAGAAGCTATATGAATGGAAAGCAATAAAGTAACATTTCCAAAAAGTAAACATGATTAGTATTCATGCAATTAATTAATCATCCACTCAGTTGTTTAGTACCCTAATAGGGGCATTAGAAAGGTTCAGTCAACTATATCAAGAGCAATTAAATCACTGAAAGAAAATTAACATATACACAATGCTCTGTTCTGTTTGATGATACACTAGTCTCTAGCACCTAGCTATATGATTCATGGAAGAGGAAATATGCATAAATATCCAATCAAATGTTGCACAATCTAAAAATTGAGAAAAGTTAAAGAAAAAAAAGGAAAGAATGAATAGTTTCTTATACTTCATATGATTAATTGGTGAAATCGAAATTCAGTGAAGCAAGGAACAATGTTCATAGACTGTATTAATGAGAATGAAGTAATTTTAAAAGACTGATAAAGCAGTATAAAAACTTCCAGGATTATTAAATGTATTTTAATGATTCAAATTTAAAAGCACATTCATATTTCACATACAATAGCTATAACATTTTTATGATACATTTTAACATACTAAATATCTGCAGTAAGGTTGTGTTTTATATAAAAATATGTGATCATAATATTTGTTATTTTGTGAGGAATATCTGTAAATTATATTGAATTTCATGAATGCATGTTTATTCAAAGGCATGTTTTATATTCTTCTAATCAAACAGTAAATTAAAGTAATCAATGTAAGTTGTTGCTTACATTTCTGGAACAATATTACACAAATGTGTTTTTAGCTGGAGGAAAAGAGTTACACAAATGGGAGAGTTCATTTATATATAAAATAAGTGATGATGTGAAGTGCTGGTGTGTAATTCAGTTGTCAATAAACATAGTTGCTAAAATACCAAATTATAACATTACATTAAAGGAAATGAACAAGAAGAACTAAATGTTGTGATGCCTCTTTTGCCAGAACTGAACTACAATAGGCTTGATTCTGTTAGCTGAGAAAGGGTCCACTTTACTTACATACCAGCAATTCTACCACTAAAATTTATAGAACAATTATACCACTCAAGAAATTTCCTTCAATAGTTGTGCCCTCTTTGACAAGGCAGCACTAATCACTGCTCACTCTAAGAGTGAGTTGTTCATTCAACACTGGCACTCTAGGATTAGACATTATCTCCATAGATATTCCAGTACATTAGAGTGCTACTGCAAGAAGTCTTGCACTACATTAGATTTCCACCACTACAAATTAATTCTTCACTCTTATAGCTCTACAAATCTCTACTCTGCCCGCCTGCTGCTCCAAACCACAAGATAAAAGATTTTGCTTATAATGTTACTAAGATTATTAATAATTATTATTATTATTATTATTATTATTATTATTATTTTTGGAATTTATATAGCGTCACCTTTTTCTACAGCGCTTTACAATAAGAGGGGAATTTACCAAATGAGACAATAAAAAAATGTAACAGGAACAATAGGTAGTTAAGGACCCTGCTCAAACGAGCTTACAATCTAGAAGAGGTGGGGTATAAAAACACAATTGGAAGGGTATTGAGGAAACAGCAAATAGACATGGTGGGAAAGTAGCAGTACTGGAGGTGAGAGTGGAATGTGGCCCTTCAGAAGAGAGCAAGAGGAAGGTTTGAGAGATAGAAGTTACTCTTGGAGGCCATAAGCAATCCTGAAAAGATGGGGTTTGATGGACTTCTTAAAGGATTGAAGAATAGGGGAGAGTATAACAGGGGTAGGGAAGCTGTTCCAAAGGAAAGGAGCTGCCCATGAGAAGTCTTGCAGGCGTGAATTTGTAGGAAGGGTGCGAGCAACAGATAGGAGAAGGTCACCAGTAGAGTGGAGAGACCAAGAGGGGGCATACCTATCAATCAGTGAAGAAATGTAAGAGGGGCTAGATTTGGTTAGGGCTTTATAGGTAAGGGTTAGTATTTTAAATTGACACATGTAGGGTACAGGAAGCCAGTGTGAGAATTGACAGAGGGGTGAGGTGTGAGAAGAGCGACAGGAGAGAAAGATCAGCCTGGCAGCAGCATTTATCACAGATTGTAGGGTGGCAGTACGGCTTCTGGGGAGACTAATTAGGAAATAATTACAGTAATCCATGCAAGATTACTAGAGCATGAACAAGATCTTTGTCAGCATCTTGCGGAAGAAAGGGGCAAATGCGGGCATTGTTTTTAAGCTGGAATCGACAGGCTGTAGCAACAGACTGGACATGAGGCCAGGATCAAAACTGACATCAAGACAGCGAGCTTGAAAGGATTAAACACATTTATAATAACATCTCCACTCCTCTCTCCCCACATCTCAGTTTATACAGTTTCTTCTACTATAAATTCCTTACCACATTGACTGAAAAATAGGTTTCTACACATATTCACCAAGTATACTTAATCCCATTCCCTCACATCTCATCTAAACTTGTTCCCTTTTTTTTCAAAATTCAGTAGCTTGAGAAGCTGCTTTAATTTTCGGCAGAGCTGGATTTACATAGGGGCTGATGAGGCTGCAGCTCCAGGCCCATTTCTATGGAATAGGCACAATGATTTAAAAAACAATAATAATAATAATAATAATAATATTAATATATATATATATATATATATATATATTTTTTTTTTTTTTTTTTTACTGCTCGTCACATGCTTTTGCTTCAGTATGGAAACTTAAGAGGGATGTACGGGGAAAAAAAATTGGTGGACTGGCTCACAATGAAATGAAGGTAAAGCTGACTTTGTACACTATGCAAATGCTCTTGCTACTTCAGTCTCTCTAACACTGTGAAGCAAAGGAGAGTAGTGCAACAAATGTACTGAAAGTGGTCCCAGAATTCACTTTACCCAGTGTATACAATAGTGAGTATATATATATATATATATATATATATATATATATATATATACACACCTAATAAGAACAAAATAAATAATAAAACCAAAGGTGGAATGCAAGAATATGGCCGCTGGAATGGCGGAACTGGAAGTGACATCATACACCCTCTCGAGCACCAATATGATGGCCGCAAGTGGTGTAAAGGGAGGGGAAGGCTCCCAATTGGATAATGACAATAAGTGGGTGTCCCCAATTTGAGTTTTTGGCACCAGAATGGATTTAAAAACTGGGGTTACACAGGGAATAATTATGCACCTGAGGAAGACGCTGAATTAAGCGCTAAAAGCGTTGAAATGTGTTGTGCTATATATGGACTGATGGAACTGTGAATTAGAGGCACTTTATATGTAAGCTGTTAATGTTTTGTGCAATAAATTATATTTGTTTTAAGTTAAGAGCTGGTGCCCTCCATCTATCTTTATGGTGAGAACCTGATACTCCTGAATAGGATCTACTCTATATACAAAGCTGTATTACCTGAGACGGTTTTTTAACGGTCTCATTAAAATGTGAGTTGATGACCTAAAGAGTATTTCTCCCATACACTATGAGAGTTTATTGTCTATTTTTCTTTCAGAAACAAGCTGTGTGTTCTGCTCTTATTAGGTATATATATATATATATATATATATATATATATACACTCACTATTATATACACTGGGTAGAGTGAGTTATGGGACCACTGTTAGTACACTCGTTTTGCTGGACACTACTCTCCTTTGCTTCATTTTATTTTATATTATGTGGAATAGTTTAGTGATTGGTTCCCCAGTGTTTACAGCTACATGTGGTTTTTAGCACCTATGATATAGCACAATTTTTGGTCTCTAACATTGTGGCATGTTTCCTTTCTTCTACACTCACTACATACACTTTTTCTCTGTCCCAGAAAGTATACCAGGAGCTGTCTGCACAGTAGGATCTACATTGGTAATCCAGCATGATGTAGCTATCAGGAAACATGCATTCACACCAGGCTGACCATTTTATTATTTGTGCAGACACGTCCTCTTTTTGGGCATGTTTGTCCCTTGAGGTGCTTCAGGTTACGTGATTCACATCAGTGGCCCACCCTTTTACCCTGCCCACTGAAATCCTGCTGTACTGGACAATGCTGTCAGGGGGTATGCATTTACTTGAAAGATGAAAGTGAAAGATTAGCATAGCGTAAGTGTTTTCTGATAGCTATATCCTGTGAGTTTCCCTCCAGCACCACCTCCACCGGATACAAGATAGATGCTTGGAAGGTATAACTGTTTTAGTTTTTTCTGTTGATAATATTCTGTAATTAGGCCCAACATAATGGTCAGCACCAGGCCCAATGGGTTCCTAATCAGGACCTGAATTTCGGTACCATCTGTACTCTAATAGCACACAGCTCTACCTCTCCGGGGAAATCAGAAAATCTAGCCCAAATTAACTACCGGTAAATATGCTAAACAAATGATGTAGTATCTAAGAATGGAGCATACAAAATTGTAAGTTAGAGTGAAAATAATGAGCATGAATATCCAGAACAATTCCTTTTTGGCACTAGTCAAGATCAAGATTTAGTGCTACACCTTGTTGGTACTGGATCATGATCTATTGCTATAATGTGAAATATTGGTGATCTATGTTGTAACTAGACAAGGGTATTGCATTTTCTTTCCTCTGTATCCCCATCCTGGAATGCTGACTTGACAGAGGACAAAACATTGGCTAAAGCATTGTCTTTCACTATGCACCAAGATTAAGGGAAGTTGTGCTGGACCATTATCTTTACATTGTGCTATTTATGAGAACATGGATCCTGAGGATGATCCTGCACCCTTTCCAATGCATAAACATTTGTTGCTCACCACTAGTGTATAGTTTATACATATGAGAATTCACCGATTATTAGATATATAACATCTCTTCTCTATGAGAAGTATTGGATAAAACAAAAAAAGTAATCACAACTGCAGATAGGAGTCTTTCCTGGTGTTGTAATATATATTTACTTATTTCTAAATTTCTTGGGATTCTCTGAACACTTATTAAATAAATATTCTCAATTATAAAAATAAATATATTGTAAAAAAATATATAACGAGCGAGTGCACTGGATTGCGTATTTTGTATGTTATATATATATATATATATATATATATATATATATATATATATATATATATACACACACAGAAATACATACACACACACACACACATATATATATATATATACACACATACCATACAAAATACACAATCCAGCGCACTTGCTCATTCACTAAACAGCGATTTCAAGTCTCAAAGATTGTAAAAGTTTTATTTAAAAGCATTTCACCTAAGCAAACAAAGATGGGGGTTTAGTTACATTATATGATCATATATTGCATAAGCCTGCCACAATGCCAATCTACCCCATTCTTGGCAGGTCCTACTCTAGAAGCCTAATGCATGTTTTCATGCGATTAATTCACTTAGTTGGGAAATTCTTCCTCCTGGAACTCTTTGCAGGTGAAGGCTAAATAGGGCCCTGGAATAAGGTACCTGTGATCAGGGCTGGATTAACATAGGGGCTGATGGGGCTGCAGCTCCAGGCCCAGGCCCATTGAATAGGAACATTTAAAAAAAAAAATATATATATATATATATATATACATATATTTTTTTACACACTACTCTTAGGTATACCATCAGACTGGTATTTTACTGGTTTGCCACCTGACTGGTATTTGAGGCTGCCTGGCCGTGCCAGTATTGTAGTAATACCGGCAATACAAACGCAGGTATTTTTCTCAGAATAAATGGAGATTACTCTAATACCAGCACCGGCCAGTAGGGGTCACTGTGTGTGGAGAGAGGCAGGGATAGGAAGTTACAGCATATCCCTGCCTCTCTCTACTACTTACTGATCCGTGGGGGAGCAGCAACACAGCACAGAGTCCAGACAGCAGCTCTACAGCTCAGGTAAGAGAGGGATGGGGGGAAAGGCAGCAGGGACACATTGGGACACTGAATCACTAGGGGACACTGAGACACTAGGGGACATATGGGGACACTGAGACACTAAGGTACACAGACACTAGGGGACAAATGGGGACACAGACACTAGGGGACACTGAGACACTAGGACACATGGGGACACAGACAATGGGAGACCTGGAAACACTGAGACACTTGGGGACACTGGAAAACATTGGGACACTGAGACACTAGGGGACACTGGGACTCATGGGGATGCTGAGACACATGGGGATGCTGTGAGACATAGGGACATTGGGAGACACTGAGGCATTGGGGCACGGAGACACTATGTCCCCTTTTCTCCCAGTGTCCCCATGTCCCCCATCCAGTGTCGCTAGTGTCTCAGTGCCCCCAAGTCTCCCAGTGTCTGTGTCCCATGTCTCTCAGCGTGCCTAGTGTCCCCATGTGTCCCAGTGTCCCTATATGTCCCAGTGTCCCCATGTCTATGTCCACAACTGTCCCCATGTCTCCCAGTGTCCCCAAGTGTCTATCTCCCAGCCAGTGTCCCCTAGTCTCCCAGTGTCCCATAGTGTCCCGGTGTCCCCATGTCTCTGTGTCCCTAGTGTCTTAGTGTCCCCAAATGTTTCAGTGTCTCCATGTCTCCCAGTGTCTGTGTTCCTAGTGTCTCAGTGTGCCTAGTGTCCCCATGTCTCCCAGTGTCCCTATATGTCCCAGTGTCCCCATGTCTATGTCCACAACTGTCCCCATGTCTCCCAGTGTCCCCAAGTGTCTATCTCCCAGCCAGTGTCCCCTAGTCTCCCAGTGTCCCATAGTGTCCCGGTGTCCCCATGTCTCTGTGTCCCTAGTGTCTTAGTGTCCCCAAATGTTTCAGTGTCTCCATGTCTCCCAGTGTCTGTGTTCCTAGTGTCTCAGTGTGCCTAGTGTCCCCATGTCTCCCAGTGTCCCTATATGTCCCAGTGTCCCCATGTCTATGTCCACAACTGTCCCCATGTCTCCCAGTGTCCCCAAGTGTCTGTCTCCCAGCCAGTGTCCCGAGTGTCCCCTAGTCTCCCAGTGTCTGTGTTCCCATGTTTCTGTGTCTCTAGTGTCTCAGTGTCCCCATTTCTCCCAGTGTCCCTAAATGTCTCAGTGTTCCCATGTCTCCCAGTGTCCCCATGTCTCTGTGTCCCCCGGTCTCTCAGTGTCCCCGGATCTCTCAGTGTCCTCATGTCTCACTGTGTCCCCATGTCTCACTGTGTCCCAGTATCCTAGTGATATGGGGACACACTGAGACATTGGGACACTGGGAGAAATGGGGACACTGAGACACTGGGAGACTAGGGGACTGGGCGACATGGGGACATTAACACTGGGATACATAGGGACACTGAGACACTGGGTGACTTGCGAGACAGACACTGGGAACAATCCATCTATACAGAAGAATCAAACTGTGAGTAGCTTGTTGGTGATTTTACAGAATTTTCTCTGATGTCACTCCTTGTGATTATACAAATGATTAAGGCTGGTATTTTTTTCCAAGAAAGGTGGCAACCCTAACTACTCTTCACATACTCTTGCTTAACCCCTTAACCCCTTAAGGACCAAACTTCTGGAATAAAAGGGAATCATGACATGTCACACATGTCATGTGTCCTTAAGGGGTTAAGGACACATGACATGTGTGACATGTCATGCTTCCCTTTTATTCCAGAAGTTTGGTCCTTAAGGGGTTAAAGGAGCACTATAGGGTCCTATTATGTTAAAACCACCACCCTGGGCCTTCTTGCCTCCCTAAGTATATTAAAATATAACTTGTATTCAAGTCTGCAGCTGCTGGCTCTGCCTCTGAACTGACTGTCTGCTGACATCATCAGAAGTGGTGGTCTGAACAAATTACAATACTTCCCCATAGGATTGGCTGAGACTGTCAACTAGGCAGATCAGGGGCAGAGCCAGCACAAGTCCAACATAGCCCTGGCCAATCAGTATCTCCTCATAAAGATAAATTGAATCAATGCATCTGTATGAGGAAAGTTCAGTGTCTGCATGCAGAGGGTGGAGACACTGAATGGCAGTGCTGCACACTAGGCAGTACTTCCCCAGTAAGCACCTCTAGAAGCCATCTAAGGAGTGGCCAGTGGAGTTATTTTCTCTGGAAAGACAGTGTTTACTGCAAAAAGCCTGAATGGAATGATTCTATTTAACAGAACAAATACAATAAGCTGTAGTTGTTATGGTGACTATAGTGTCCCTTTAAGATTGGAAGCTTAAGAGGGATGTATGGGAACAAAACTTGTGTGGACTGGCTGACAATAAAATTAGTTTATGTAATGCAGACGCTTGTCTCTTTTAACTGTGGCATGTCCCCTTTCTTCTACACTCACTACATACACCTTTTCTCTGTCTCAGACTATATACCAGGAACTTATGGCTGCTAGTAAGAAGGTAAGGAGACAAGTGGACATGTGAGTGCTAGGGGACAGTCCTTAGAAAGCATGGAGTGAGCGCATCATTAGACGCATTTATGTCAAGCTCGGGGTGCTGCTTGCATAGTATGCCCATTCATTCACTTCAAATTCTTTGGACAGATATGCCCCCTTTTTGGGAGGTATGACTGTTTTAGTGTTTTTGGTCAATAAGATTCTGTAATTAGGCCCATCATAATTGTCAGCACCAGGCCCAGTGTGCTCTTAATCCGGCCCTGCCTGTGATAGGGAGGGGTGCAAAACCAAGGAGTTTTAAAATAAAACTATTACTGTCTGAGAGACTTGAAATCTCTGTTTAGTGAATGAGCGGGTGCACTAGTATTTTGCATGTTGTATAAATTGGCCCAAGCAGCAGCCTAAAATATATGCTTGTTCATGTGAGTGCAGACCTAGCCATCCGTGGTTTCATTTATTTATACATTTGGGAGTCCAGGCCAACTCCTTGGTTTTGCATCCCTCCCTGTCAAAGTTAGATTTGCTTTCAGTTTTGCAAAAAAATAATAATAACAATAATAATAATTATAATATCAATTAATATTATTATTATGTTATTTATTTATTTACTTATAAAGCACCGTCATATTCCATAGTGCTATCCAGGGGTACAATTAATTCAAGTAAAAATATATAGTACATATAATTAAAAGACAATACAACAATTGACAAACAAATTTAAGAGCAGATGATGGTAGAAGAGAATTATTTGGTAAGTGGAGTGCATTAGTTACTCAAATTCACTTTGAATTCACTTTTTTTATATATTTGTTTTTAACTCTTTATTTTGTTTGTGCAGGGAGAGAGAGAGAGAAGTAGCCTTACATCAGTTGGTATGTTGGTACAGTTTACAATTTGAGTCTCTGTATTCAGTTTTACATATTACAGTGCGTTTTCAGGTTTGTTCATGCTTGAGGTATAGCATTCGAGGTGGTTACAACATACATTATATCTTGCATAATTTTATATTTATGTCGGTTTTGTGGGGGGGGATATTCTGGTTGTTCGGGTATTGGAGTTATAGTTTTTTGTAGCGTTCTGGGGATTTGAGGAGGTGGGGTGGTGGTGTCCTCATACTGGTGCATGGGTCGGGGCACTGGGTGGGGGATTGTTGTGTTCATTTACACATTCCTTGTCGTGCCTGCGGTATTGGGCAGAGTGTTCCCACCTTGGTAAGGGCTGTGCGGGCATCTTTGGTATTTGCTTGTGTGGCTTGTAAAGGGATAAACACGGGGTCGGTCATGCTTTGGGTTTCGTGTATTCTGGCTTCTGATGGGGTGTGTTTGGGTGGGGGTGTTGGGGGGTGTATGGTGGGTTGTGATTGAGGGTTCATGACCTCTTTTGTCTAGATTGCGTAGATTATAGGTGGTGTTTGTGTGGTCTTCTTGTTGTGTTGGGGTGTGGGTTGGGATAGGGGAGAGGGTAGGGGGCGAGGGTGGGGAGATGTGGAGTGAGAAAAGAAAGAAAAAAAATAAAAAAATTAAAAAGAGGGTGGACCCCCTTCTGTTATGAGGGTGGGTGTGTTTGTGTCGTAGTTTGTTGTGGCTTGTGTGTGTGGTCTGCTCAGTGTGTGTTGGTTGTGTTTGGGAATTCGTAAAACCACGAGTCCCATATATTGTGAAAGTGTTTGGTCGTGTACTATCGCTGACAGTTCATCCATTTTTATTGCGTCTACTGTTGTCTTTCTTATTACCTCCATGGTCGGCAATTCTGGACTGCCCCATTGTTCGGCTATTGCCCTTCTGGTTGCTAGGGCTATCTTTGCTATCAGTTTGTTTTGTGCTATGGGTATATCTTTGTGTGGTTTTGACAATATTGAATTCACTTTTAATTCTCACTTTAGTGAATAATCCTGTTAGGCAGGATAAGTAACCAGGTAATAAAAAATGCTATTCACTTAACTTTCCAATATAAAAAGTGCATCCTATGCTCCAAAAATACACTCAGCCATATTAATTTAGTCCAACGAATTTATGAACTTCCACAGGGGCCTTTGAAACAGTGATAAAAACTACCACAACCTATTCTAGACAATCTAAGTACCTATTCTAATCCTGCCTCAAGTTTTCATTTACATTGTGTATATCCTCCACCGAATTAGGCATTTGTAGTGAGTGTGTGCCTGTATGTATTCCATCTATTTTTCACCTCCCTCACATCACATGATTACACTAGCTATAGCCCAATTCAATTCTCAATCACCTACTTCAGTTGCTATGGATCAGTTTAACTTGAAATTAAGTAAAATCTTTAAATCTTTTGGGTAAACTAAGAGGCAAGTACACCAGCATCAAGTTCAAATGTTTAATGTTTAAGGATTTGGAGAGGAATGATCTCAAATCCCTTGCCATGTATTCTCCAACCTCATCAGGCATTATAGGAGAAGACTCATATCTGTTATCTTGGCAAAGGGAGGTGGAACAAAGTATTGGCTTAAAGGTTGACATTAATTGTGCCACACATATACAGGGAGTGCAGAATTATTAGGCAAGTTGTATTTTTGAGGATTAATTTTATTATTGAACAACAACCATGTTCTCAATGAACCCAAAAAACTCATTAATATCAAAGCTGAATATTTTTGGAAGTAGTTTTTAGTTTGTTTTTAGTTATAGCTATTTTAGGGGGATATCTGTGTGTGCAGGTGACTATTACTGTGCATAATTATTAGGCAACTTAACAAAAAACAAATATATACCCATTTCAATTATTTATTTTTACCAGTGAAACCAATATAACATCTCAACATTCACAAATATACATTTCTGACATTCAAAAACATAACAAAAACAAATCAGTGACCAATATAGCCACCTTTCTTTGCAAGGACACTCAAAAGCCTGTCATCCATGGATTCTGTCAGTGTTTTGATCTGTTCACCATCAACATTGCGTGCAGCAGCAACCACAGCCTCCCAGACACTGTTCAGAGAGGTGTACTGTTTTCCCTCCTTGTAAATCTCACATTTGATGATGGACCACAGGTTCTCAATGGGGTTCAGATCAGGTGAACAAGGAGGCCATGTCATTAGATTTTCTTCTTTTATACCCTTTCTTGCCAGCCACGCTGTGGAGTACTTGGACGCGTGTGATGGAGCATTGTCCTGCATGAAAATCATGTTTTTCTTGAAGGATGCAGACTTCTTCCTGTACCACTGCTTGAAGAAGGTGTCTTCCAGAAACTGGCAGTAGGACTGGGAGTTGAGCTTGACTCCATCCTCAACCCGAAAAGGCCCCACAAGCTCATCTTTGATGATACCAGCCCAAACCAGTACTCCACCTCCACCTTGCTGGCGTCTGAGTCGGACTGGCGCTCTCTGCCCTTTACCAATCCAGCCACGGGCCCATCCATCTGGCCCATCAAGACTCACTCTCATTTCATCAGTCCATAAAACCTTAGAAAAATCAGTCTTGAGATATTTCTTGGCCCAGTCTTGACGTTTCAGCTTGTGTGTCTTGTTCAGTGGTGGTCGTCTTTCAGCCTTTCTTACCTTGGCCATGTCTCTGAGTATTGCACACCTTGTTCTTTTGGGCACTCCAGTGATGTTGCAGCTCTGAAATATGGCCAAACTGGTGGCAAGTGGCATCTTGGCAGCTGCACGCTTGACTTTTCTCAGTTCATGGGCAGTTATTTTGTGCCTTGGTTTCTCCACACGCTTCTTGCCACCCTGTTGACTATTTTGAATGAAACGCTTGATTGTTCGATGATCACGCTTCAGAAGCTTTGCAATTTGAAGAGTGCTGCATCCCTCTGCAAGATATCTCACTATTTTTGACTTTTCTGAGCCTGTCAAGTCCTTCTTTTGACCCATTTTGCCAAAGGAAAGGAAGTTGCCTAATAATTATGCACACCTGATATAGGGTGTTGATGTCATTAGACCACACCCCTTCTCATTACAGAGATGCACATCACCTAATATGCTTAATTGGTAGTAGGCTTTCGAGCCTAT